>NW_027328740.1:37115955-37357228 GCF_048564905.1 Vicugna pacos | reverse complement strand
AAGACACAGCTTATGTGGACCGTCTTTCAATTGAGTCAAGCCCCCGGGGGCAATCGATCATGGGGGTGCAGACTTGGTTGCATTCAAGTGCTTTACCCAACATGATCGGATGATTAAGCGTTCTCATCACTGATAGAAGAACACCTGGTTCTCAGTAGCCTAGCATAGCTGCAGCAGGCTTCTCATAGCTATAATGCCTCTAGGTTCTTTGGATTCAAAGCTAAATGTATATATTTAGTTCGTTTCCTCTTGTATTTTCCTTGAGAGGGATGTTACACCTTGAAATGCCAACATTGACCAGTAGGTGTCATCGGGAGTAAAGGGCACCACATGCACAAGGGAATCCAAGCTTGGGGGTTATTTCATGTTTCCATTAGTTATTTCATGGTTCCTGTTGGTTTCGGAGGCTTCAACAGTAAAGAGTTGACATGACCCCTTTAACAGTTCGGACTGCTAGTTTGCATTCTATCTGTCTATGTTTTCCTTAGAGCTGACAAAATGTTACCGAAATTGACAAGTCTGGCTTCTAGGTCGATTTAGTATGTTTCAGAAACTAACTTCATTTTCGTATAACTCCCAAAACATTTATATAAAGTCTATTAAATTTTTAAAGACTGCAAATGAGATATCAACACAATGTCAAAACTGGAGTCTTCGGACAATCCCTCCCACCACTGCTGTATAGAAACAGAGAGATAAAAAAAAATCACATTTCTGTGAAATGTATCTGGAAAGTGTTGATTCATCAATGCCCAGTTGACAGAGAAGCAGTGCAACCTGCGCTCACTCGCTCCCATGAACACAGCAATGGAAACATCCACTCACCCAGCCCTTGGCACAGGACACTTGCCGAAGAGAGGTCTGTTACTTCCAAAGACTGGATGAGGCCTCAGAACACCTGGAAGCAGGAGAAGGAAAAGCAGGGAATGGAAACCAGTGCATGGTCTGAGCCCTGTTGATGGAGCAGTAAGGGTGAAACTCTCTTTAACTTGGACGCACACTCTCAAGCGGACAGGAGACATGGGATTGAAGGTGATGCGCTGAGTGTTAGAAGAGTGCACAGCAGATGCTTGGCTGACAGAACGCAAAGAATCCAGTGCAAAATATCCCCACAGTTGATTCTGAGATCAAGCTCCGTGCTGCCAAATTTGAGGTAGCAGAGGCAGCGTTCAGGGAGGGTTAGGGCTACAGATGATGGCACACGCTGAGTCTCAGGGATCTGGAGTGCGTTGTGGGATGTGGTGGGTCCTATCAAGAGAGTAAACCGACCTGTGACCCCAATGAGCAAGCAACCAACCTGGCGCACGCAGTTGAAATTATCGATCTGTCCCATGGCCACACCCAGTGCATCTGCAGGACCAGAGACCAATTGGCATTTTGCCAATAGAGCATGTGTGGGGCTGAATCAGAGATATTGTGCATCGGGTCTGAGGGATCCAGGGGGCCTTGGGTTTGAATTCAGAATGAGAAGCCTTAGGATCTGCTACATTCAAAACCTGGGCTGTGATTATGGTTTGGTTTGAGGCACAGGATGTGCAACAGCTCTGTGGTTGCCTTCGTGCACCCGTACCACAAGTATGAGAGGACAAGGAAGTGTGGTCCAAGACCACAGCGTGAGAAGAGGAAGGATTTCCTTCAGTTTATCGCTCAAAAGCGGATGCTACATTTTGAATGGCACCGGCACGGTTCGGTAGCGAGGACACCAAGTTCGGGCTGCGGGATCATTCCAGCAGGCCCTGATGTGTGACATCCATAGATATGCTTCCACTGGTGTTTCTGTAGACAGAGAAGCTCTTGGAAGAACTGGTTTCAGTGGGACATTCCCGTGGCACTACAAAGCACAAGCGCACTCACACTATGCTCTTCTGGAAACACTCCAAAATAACATAGAGTAGAATGCAGAGCTGAGAACCTTTAGAAGCTCCATTTCCACCAGAGGAAGTGTCCTGTGCTCTTTCAGATTTGTGAGATAAGCGTAATCAAAATGAGGTTATCCTAATCGAAATAGTATGGGGGGATCGTCACAGCAAAGGCAACACCAGCAATTGGAGATAGACCAGACAACACACACAGGAACAGGACATGGCATCAATGTCTAGGAAAATTTGTCCTCACAGAAATCCCATGCAATTGTGTAGAGCCAAGAGTCTAAAGTTTTCACTTAACCAAGCCCTAGAAGTCTACATTAGATACCCGAAATTACCTGAGCAGTAGAGATGAAGAAATACAGTAAAAGGAAAATGAAGTACCATTTTCAGTTCCAAAGAGATTGAAGGCCCTAAAGATAAGCTTTCAGACAACTAGACTGCAAAACGCTCTCCAGAGCAAGTATTGAAATTGGAGGTGAGGGAAACACTGAAGAAAAACAGTGTCTCAGAATCACAAAAGGCAGAATACCAGAAAAGGGGAAGAGAAAGCCTAAAGACGAGCTAAATAATATCAGAAAACTCAGTGGATGAGAAAATATCAGGGCTAACATTCCGTACTAAGCAGACTAGATATTGCAGAGGGACGCGTGAAAGTTTTTGAAGACAGGGGAACAGAAATCCCTCGGTCAGAAGCACACATAGGAAAGCAAGTGCTAACCATTGAAAACATTGCTGTTGAATCCTGGTTTAAGACAAGGCATGAAAGACTAAAATTCGAAAGAGTCCCAGATGGAAAAGCAAGAGATAAAGAAACAAACAATGTTTGAAAAGTTATGTGTAGAAAAATCAGACTGAAACTTGCTGAAAGCCAAGATAGAATCATCTAGGCGAATTCAGGAAGTACACAGCGTCCAAAAGAGGTGGAATCCCAATAGACTTAGCAGCAGCTGTATGATCCAAATCAACAAAGTTCATGAGCATCCCAGTGATTTAAAATGCGCCTGGAGGAAAGCAACATAGTCACAAGAGAACCTCCAGAGGGGTTTCAGCTGCTATCTCAGCAGCAATATTGCAGGACAGGGAGGAGTGCCAGGACATAGACCATAGCTTGAATGGCAAAATGCTGCCATCTAGGGTAGCCTATGCCACATGACCACCATTTCTAATAACAGCAGAGCTAGAGAATGCCACAGACCTGCAAATCTTAAAAGAATTCAGCAGTTCGAAACTTATCCTAAAAGAAAGGTTGAGAATTCTCCCCTGAAGGGATAAGCAGCAAGATGAAATGGAAAGAAGAAAACCCTTGTTGGAAATGCAAGAAGAGCATGAGTGGAAAAGAAGAAACAAGAAGAAAGCAAGGAGGACATCAAAACCCTAAAGATGGGAGAGGGAAGCAGGAAATCATAGGGGATTGGAAGCACTATCTTAAGGGAGTCAGCTTATATGACTCTCTGTTGGAAGCAAACGGAGAGATGCATGGCCTGACGTGTTTGCAAAACAAACGAGAAGCAGACCAAGAAAGAATCAAACAAACAAACAACACAAAAAGGGTAGGGTAACATGAATATTCAAAAGAAATTACTCAAGGTGATGTCAAGGATCATTCAGTACGCATCGACCCAGTATCGCGGCTTGAATGTACTCAGCACACCTGTATTCGGAAATCAGAGGCGTGCATTTATATTCGTAAATATTGATTCATATGAGCATATCGTGACCTAACCCAAATGCCGATTTGGAATCCAATGGATTCCTAGTCCGTGATATAGACTTGCAAGTCTTCCAACAGGATGAATGAATGCCATATTCTACACTACGTCGAGAAGAAATGGCACAAGCCTATAACAAGGAAAAGTAGCTCCGCAAAAGTGTACTAAGATCAAAAGAGACAGGCAGTAAAGTGCACATTGGGGATTGTATCATTCCTAGGAATTTCAGCCCCCTTGAAACAAATGGATAGATGTCCCGTGAATGCGGGTGTTTCAGCAGAAATCAACCGACGGCTATGTATTGCGGGTGTGCCCATATTACAGGAACAATACTTTCCCTTAGTGGGTCTCTGTGTACTGTGAACTGTTAGAAAGTTTAAAGACGTGTGAAACATTCAACTGAAAATGGACACACTTCCCTCCGTTGCTACAGTGCATACAGATATGAACAAAAGGAAAGAGGGAAGAACAAAGGCCCATGGGACGCTAGTGGGTAGAATCACATTTACCTTAGGAACCTCTCGTCGGATGCAGCCCCTCCCCCAACACTGACAAGATGCAGCAGCCATTGAGGATGGCAGTTAGCGGTTGGATTCCAGGTGGAATGTTGGTGTGTACCGCGAGGCTTGTTGTGGCTGGTGGATCCTAGGTAACCGGGCAGAGTTCTGTGGGTGGATCAGTGCGATGGAGGGGCTGCCGCCCTCTGTGGAGCTTGGCTTAGGTCTTTGGTCCGGGAAGCTGTGTCAGTTCGAGATACTGCTGCTGCCCAAAGACCTGAGTTCACGGGTCAGTTTCCAGAACCTGAAAGGGCAGACAGTGGAAGATCTGCCTGTCTTCAGCTTACTGGAGAGGCTCCGAGGTCCTTTCAGACTTGCCCAGTCCTGTTGAAGTCGACTTTATGGGAGACACGAAGAGAAGCTGGCCGAAAATATGGCTGCACGGATTGAGGAGAGATGCGAACACATTGATGAGAGATGTTCTGCTACAATAGAGAATACTGGCCTGGAGACAGCTGTAGAGGATAGCAGGCTCGAAAGGCATTCATGAGACATATTGAACCTCGCTGATACTAGCAGAAACATACGGAGGGCCACCGTGGACTGGAGGAAGTTCCTCAATTCTCTGCTCCAAGAACGGGTCCAAGATCTCTGACGTCTAAAGAGAAGAGATGGCAGAGATGATAAAAACGCTCATGTTCTTGAAAGAGGTCAGATAATCCACACGACCCAAGGGGCAATTCCAAGCCATTCAGATCAAAGTGCACCAAGCCCAGGTAAGCCTTTTCCCAGGTTTGGGCCTAGCTATCAAGCACTTGCTCTTCCCTCCCCTCCACTCAGGCATCCATTTTGAGGGATCAGTACCTGAGCTGCAATGAAGCCAGTAAGAGAAGAGCAAGCCCCTCCTAGAATCAGAGTTCCTCTAGCTCCATCCTCTGTGAACAACAGGGAACCCCATAAAGGTCAAATACTCCCGTATGAAATAGATAGGAATTGAATACTTAGCTCCCACAAAGAAACGATGGCCTTCCGCTAGATTCAGCAAATGCTGGGTTTATGTCTTCTCTGGGGTGAAGGGAGTGTGGTAAGTGAGGGGAATCTTTGACTGAACTTGAATCTGTATTAGGCTTCCGTTTTTCAAGACAGTCTAGGTACATATTAGAAGTCACATAGTGAACTGAACAGTAAAAGTCGCCAATGACATGAAAGACACAGCTTATGTGGACCGTCTTTCAATTGAGTCAAGCCCCCGGGGGCAATCGATCATGGGGGTGCAGACTTGGTTGCATTCAAGTGCTTTAACCAACATGATCGGATGATTAAGCGTTCTCATCACTGATAGAAGAACACCTGGTTCTCAGTAGCCTAGCATAGCTGCAGCAGGTTTCTCATAGCTATAATGCCTCTAGGTTCTTTGGATTCAAAGCTAAATGTATATATTTAGTTCGTTTCCTCTTGTATTTTCCTTGAGAGGGATGTTACACCTTGAAATGCCAACATTGACCAGTAGGTGTCATCGGGAGTAAAGGGCACCACATGCACAAGGGAATCCAAGCTTGGGGGTTATTTCATGTTTCCATTAGTTATTTCATGGTTCCTGTTGGTTTCGGAGGCTTCAACAGTAAAGAGTTGACATGACCCCTTTAACAGTTCGGACTGCTAGTTTGCATTCTATCTGTCTATGTTTTCCTTAGAGCTGACAAAATGTTACCGAAATTGACAAGTCTGGCTTCTAGGTCGATTTAGTATGTTTCAGAAACTAACTTCATTTTCGTATAACTCCCAAAACATTTATATAAAGTCTATTAAATTTTTAAAGACTGCAAATGAGATATCAACACAATGTCAAAACTGGAGTCTTCGGACAATCCCTCCCACCACTGCTGTATAGAAACAGAGAGATAAAAAAAAATCACATTTCTGTGAAATGTATCTGGAAAGTGTTGATTCATCAATGCCCAGTTGACAGAGAAGCAGTGCAACCTGCGCTCACTCGCTCCCATGAACACAGCAATGGAAACATCCACTCACCCAGCCCTTGGCACAGGACACTTGCCGAAGAGAGGTCTGTTACTTCCAAAGACTGGATGAGGCCTCAGAACACCTGGAAGCAGGAGAAGGAAAAGCAGGGAATGGAAACCAGTGCATGGTCTGAGCCCTGTTGATGGAGCAGTAAGGGTGAAACTCTCTTTAACTTGGACGCACACTCTCAAGCGGACAGGAGACATGGGATTGAAGGTGATGCGCTGAGTGTTAGAAGAGTGCACAGCAGATGCTTGGCTGACAGAACGCAAAGAATCCAGTGCAAAATATCCCCACAGTTGATTCTGAGATCAAGCTCCGTGCTGCCAAATTTGAGGTAGCAGAGGCAGCGTTCAGGGAGGGTTAGGGCTACAGATGATGGCACACGCTGAGTCTCAGGGATCTGGAGTGCGTTGTGGGATGTGGTGGGTCCTATCAAGAGAGTAAACCGACCTGTGACCCCAATGAGCAAGCAACCACCCTGGCGCACGCAGTTGAAATTATCGATCTGTCCCATGGCCACACCCAGTGCATCTGCAGGACCAGAGACCAATTGGCATTTTGCCAATAGAGCATGTGTGGGGCTGAATCAGAGATATTGTGCATCGGGTCTGAGGGATCCAGGGGGCCTTGGGTTTGAATTCAGAATGAGAAGCCTTAGGATCTGCTACATTCAAAACCTGGGCTGTGATTATGGTTTGGTTTGAGGCACAGGATGTGCAACAGCTCTGTGGTTGCCTTCGTGCACCCGTACCACAAGTATGAGAGGACAAGGAAGTGTGGTCCAAGACCACAGCGTGAGAAGAGGAAGGATTTCCTTCAGTTTATCGCTCAAAAGCGGATGCTACATTTTGAATGGCACCGGCACGGTTCGGTAGCGAGGACACCAAGTTCGGGCTGCGGGATCATTCCAGCAGGCCCTGATGTGTGACATCCATAGATATGCTTCCACTGGTGTTTCTGTAGACAGAGAAGCTCTTGGAAGAACTGGTTTCAGTGGGACATTCCCGTGGCACTACAAAGCACAAGCGCACTCACACTATGCTCTTCTGGAAACACTCCAAAATAACATAGAGTAGAATGCAGAGCTGAGAACCTTTAGAAGCTCCATTTCCACCAGAGGAAGTGTCCTGTGCTCTTTCAGATTTGTGAGATAAGCGTAATCAAAATGAGGTTATCCTAATCGAAATAGTATGGGGGGATCGTCACAGCAAAGGCAACACCAGCAATTGGAGATAGACCAGACAACACACACAGGAACAGGACATGGCATCAATGTCTAGGAAAATTTGTCCTCACAGAAATCCCATGCAATTGTGTAGAGCCAAGAGTCTAAAGTTTTCACTTAACCAAGCCCTAGAAGTCTACATTAGATACCCGAAATTACCTGAGCAGTAGAGATGAAGAAATACAGTAAAAGGAAAATGAAGTACCATTTTCAGTTCCAAAGAGATTGAAGGCCCTAAAGATAAGCTTTCAGACAACTAGACTGCAAAACGCTCTCCAGAGCAAGTATTGAAATTGGAGGTGAGGGAAACACTGAAGAAAAACAGTGTCTCAGAATCACAAAAGGCAGAATACCAGAAAAGGGGAAGAGAAAGCCTAAAGACGAGCTAAATAATATCAGAAAACTCAGTGGATGAGAAAATATCAGGGCTAACATTCCGTCCTAAGCAGACTAGATATTGCAGAGGGACGCGTGAAAGTTTTTGAAGACAGGGGAACAGAAATCCCTCGGTCAGAAGCACACATAGGAAAGCAAGTGCTAACCATTGAAAACATTGCTGTTGAATCCTGGTTTAAGACAAGGCATGAAAGACTAAAATTCGAAAGAGTCCCAGATGGAAAAGCAAGAGATAAAGAAACAAACAATGTTTGAAAAGTTATGTGTAGAAAAATCAGACTGAAACTTGCTGAAAGCCAAGATAGAATCATCTAGGCGAATTCAGGATGTACACAGCGTCCAAAAGAGGTGGAATCCCAATAGACTTAGCAGCAGCTGTATGATCCAAATCAACAAAGTTCATGAGCATCCCAGTGATTTAAAATGCGCCTGGAGGAAAGCAACATAGTCACAAGAGAACCTCCAGAGGGGTTTCAGCTGCTATCTCAGCAGCAATATTGCAGGACAGGGAGGAGTGCCAGGACATAGACCATAGCTTGAATGGCAAAATGCTGCCATCTAGGGTAGCCTATGCCACATGACCACCATTTCTAATAACAGCAGAGCTAGAGAATGCCACAGACCTGCAAATCTTAAAAGAATTCAGCAGTTCGAAACGTATCCTAAAAGAAAGGTTGAGAATTCTCCCCTGAAGGGATAAGCAGCAAGATGAAATGGAAAGAAGAAAACCCTTGTTGGAAATGCAAGAAGAGCATGAGTGGAAAAGAAGAAACAAGAAGAAAGCAAGGAGGACATCAAAACCCTAAAGATGGGAGAGGGAAGCAGGAAATCATAGGGGATTGGAAGCACTATCTTAAGGGAGTCAGCTTATATGACTCTCTGTTGGAAGCAAACGGAGAGATGCATGGCCTGACGTGTTTGCAAAACAAACGAGAAGCAGACCAAGAAAGAATCAAACAAACAAACAACACAAAAAGGGTAGGGTAACATGAATATTCAAAAGAAATTACTCAAGGTGATGTCAAGGATCATTCAGTACGCATCGACCCAGTATCGCGGCTTGAATGTACTCAGCACACCTGTATTCGGAAATCAGAGGCGTGCATTTATATTCGTAAATACTGTTTCATATGAGCATATCGTGACCTAACCCAAATGCCGATTAGGAATCCAATGGATTCCTAGTCCGTGATATAGACTTGCAAGTCTTCCAACAGGATGAATGAATGCCATATTCTACACTACGTCGAGAAGAAATGGCACAAGCCTATAACAAGGAAAAGTAGCTCCGCAAAAGTGTACTAAGATCAAAAGAGACAGGCAGTAAAGTGCACATTGGGGATTGTATCATTCCTAGGAATTTCAGCCCCCTTGAAACAAATGGATAGATGTCCCGTGAATGCGGGTGTTTCAGCAGAAATCAACCGACGGCTATGTATTGCGGGTGTGCCCATATTACAGGAACAATACTTTCCCTTAGTGGGTCTCTGTGTACTGTGAACTGTTAGAAAGTTTAAAGACGTGTGAAACATTCAACTGAAAATGGACACACTTCCCTCCGTTGCTACAGTGCATACAGATCTGAACAAAAGGAAAGAGGGAAGAACAAAGGCCCATGGGACGCTAGTGGGTAGAATCACATTTACCTTAGGAACCTCTCGTCGGATGCAGCCCCTCCCCCAACACTGACAAGATGCAGCAGCCATTGGGGATGGCAGTTAGCGGTTGGATTCCAGGTGGAATGTTGGTGTGTACCGCGAGGCTTGTTGTGGCTGGTGGATCCTAGGTAACCGGGCAGAGTTCTGTGGGTGGATCAGTGCGATGGAGGGGCTGCCGCCCTCTGTGGAGCTTGGCTTAGGTCTTTGGTCCGGGAAGCTGTGTCAGTTCGAGATACTGCTGCTGCCCAAAGACCTGAGTTCACGGGTCAGTTTCCAGAACCTGAAAGGGCAGACAGTGGAAGATCTGCCTGTCTTCAGCTTACTGGAGAGGCTCCGAGGTCCTTTCAGACTTGCCCAGTCCTGTTGAAGTCGACTTTATGGGAGACACGAAGAGAAGCTGGCCGAAAATATGGCTGCACGGATTGAGGAGAGATGCGAACACATTGATGAGAGATGTTCTGCTACAATAGAGAATACTGGCCTGGAGACAGCTGTAGAGGATAGCAGGCTCGAAAGGCATTCATGAGACATATTGAACCTCGCTGATACTAGCAGAAACATACGGAGGGCCACCGTGGACTGGAGGAAGTTCCTCAATTCTCTGCTCCAAGAACGGGTCCAAGATCTCTGACGTCTAAAGAGAAGAGATGGCAGAGATGATAAAAACGCTCATGTTCTTGAAAGAGGTCAGATAATCCACACGACCCAAGGGGCAATTCCAAGCCATTCAGATCAAAGTGCACCAAGCCCAGGTAAGCCTTTTCCCAGGTTTGGGCCTAGCTATCAAGCACTTGCTCTTCCCTCCCCTCCACTCAGGCATCCATTTTGAGGGATCAGTACCTGAGCTGCAATGAAGCCAGTAAGAGAAGAGCAAGCCCCTCCTAGAATCAGAGTTCCTCTAGCTCCATCCTCTGTGAACAACAGGGAACCCCATAAAGGTCAAATACTCCCGTATGAAATAGATAGGAATTGAATACTTAGCTCCCACAAAGAAACGATGGCCTTCCGCTAGATTCAGCAAATGCTGGGTTTATGTCTTCTCTGGGGTGAAGGGAGTGTGGTAAGTGAGGGGAATCTTTGACTGAACTTGAATCTGTATTAGGCCTCCGTTTTTCAAGACAGTCTAGGTAAATATTAGAAGTCAGATAGTGAACGGAACTGTAAAAGTCGCCAATGACATGAAAGACACAGCTTATGTGGACCGTCTTTCAATTGAGTCAAGCCCCCGGGGGCAATTGATCATGGGGGTGCAGACTTGGTTGCATTCAAGTGCTTTACCCAACATGATCGGATGATTAAGCGTTCTCATCACTGATAGAAGAACACCTGGTTCTCAGTAGCCTAGCATAGCTGCAGCAGGCTTCTCATAGCTATAATGCCTCTAGGTTCTTTGGATTCAAAGCTAAATGTATATATTTAGTTCGTTTCCTCTTGTATTTTCCTTGAGAGGGATGTTACACCTTGAAATGCCAACATTGACCAGTAGGTGTCATCGGGAGTAAAGGGCACCACATGCACAAGGGAATCCAAGCTTGGGGGTTATTTCATGTTTCCATTAGTTATTTCATGGTTCCTGTTGGTTTCGGAGGCTTCAACAGTAAAGAGTTGACATGACCCCTTTAACAGTTCGGACTGCTAGTTTGCATTCTATCTGTCTATGTTTTCCTTAGAGCTGACAAAATGTTACCGAAATTGACAAGTCTGGCTTCTAGGTCGATTTAGTATGTTTCAGAAACTAACTTCATTTTCGTATAACTCCCAAAACATTTATATAAATTCTATTAAATTTTTAGAGACTGCAAATGAGATATCAACACAATGTCAAAACTGGGGTCTTCGGACAATCCCTCCCACCACGGCTGTATAGAAACAAAGAGATAAAAAAAAATCACATTTCTGTGAAATGTATCTGGAAAGTGTTGATTCATCGATGCCCAGTTGACAGAGAAGCAGTGCAACCTGCGCTCACTCGCTCCCATGAACACAGCAATGGAAACATCCACTCACCCAGCCCTTGGCACAGGACACTTGCCGAAGAGAGGCCTGTTACTTCCAAAGACAGGATGAGGCCTCAGAACACCTGGAAGCAGGAGAAGGAAAAGCAGGGAATGGATACCAGTGCATGGTCTGAGCCCTGTTGATGGAGCAGTAAAGGTGAAACTCTCTTTAACTTGGACGCACACTCTCAAGCGGACAGGAGACATGGGATTGAAGGTGATGCGCTGAGTGTTAGAAGAGTGCACAGCAGATGCTTGGCTGACAGAACGCAAAGAATCCAGTGCAAAATATCCCCACAGTTGATTCTGAGACCAAGCTCCGAGCTGCCAAATTTGAGGTAGCAGAGGCAGCGTTCAGGGAGGGATAGGGCTACGGATGATGGCACACGCTGAGTCTCAGGGATCTGGAGTGCGTTGTGGGATGTGGTGGGTCCTATCAAGAGAGCAAACCGACCTGTGACCCCAATGAGCAAGCAACCACCCTGGCGCACGCAGTTGAAATTATCGATCTGTCCCATGGCCACACCCAGTGCATCTGCAGGACCAGAGACCAATTTGGCATTTTGCCAATAGAGCATGTGTGGGGCTGAATCAGAGATATTGTGCATCGGGTCTCAGGGATCCAGGGGGCCTTGGGTTTGAATTCAGAATGAAAAGCCTTAGGATCTGCTACATTCAAAACCTGGGCTGTGATTATGGTTTGGTTTGAGGCACAGGATGTGCAACAGCTCTGTGGTTGCCTTCGTGCACCCGTACCACAAGTATGAGTGGACAAGGAAGTGTGGTCCAAGACCACAGCGTGAGAAGAGGAAGGATTTCCTTCAGTTTATCGCTCAAAAGCGGATGCTACATTTTGGATGGCACCGGCACGGTTCGGCAGCGAGGACACCAAGTTCGGGCTGCGGGATCATTCCAGCAGGCCCTGATGTGTGACATCCATAGATATGCTTCCACTGGTGTTTCTGTAGACAGAGAAGCTCTTGGAAGAACTGGTTTCAGTGGGACATTCCCGTGGAACTACAAAGCACAAGCGCACTCACACTCTGCTCTTCTAGAAACACTCCAAAATAACATAGAGTAGAATGCAGAGCTGAGAACCTTTAGAAGCTCCATTTCCACCAGAGGAAGTGTCCTGTGCTCTTTCAGATTTGTGAGATAAGCGTAATCAAAATGAGGTTATCCTAATCGAAATAGTATGGGGGGATCATCACAGCAAAGGCAACACCAGCAATTGGAGATAGACCAGACAACACACACAGGAACAGGACATGGCATCAATGTCTAGGAAAATTTGTCCTCACAGAAATCCCATGCAATTGTGTAGAGCCAAGAGTCTAAAGTTTTCACTTAACCAAGCCCTAGAAGTCTACATTAGATACCCGAAATTACCTGAGCAGTAGAGATGAAGAAATACAGTAAAAGGAAAATGAAGTACCATTTTCAGTTCCAAAGAGATTGAAGGCCCTAAAGATAAGCTTTCAGACAACTAGACTGCAAAACGGTCTCCAGAGCAAGTATTGAAAATGGAGGAGAGGGAAACACTGAAGAACAACAGTGTCTCAGGATCACAAAAGGCAGAATACCAGAAGAGGGGAAGAGAAAGCCTAAAGACGAGCTAAATAATATCAGAAAACTCAGTGGATGAGAAAATATCAGGGCTAACATTCCGTCCTAAGCAGACTAGATATTGCAGAGGGACGCGTGAAAGTTTTTGAAGACAGGGGAACAGAAATCCCTCGGGCAGAAGCACACATAGGAAAGCAAGTGCAAACCAATGAAAACATTGCTGTTGAATCCTGGTTTAAGACAAGGCATGAAAGACTAAAATTCGAAAGAGTCCCAGATGGAAAAGCAAGAGATAAAGAAACAAACAATGTTTGAAAAGTTATGTGTAGAAAAATCAGACTGAAACTTGCTGAAAGCCAAGATAGAATCATCTAGGCGAATTCAGGATGTACACAGCGTCCAAAAGAGGTGGAATCCCAATAGACTTAGCAGCAGCTGTATGATCCAAATCAACAAAGTTCATGAGCATCCCAGTGATTTAAAATGCGCCTGGAGGAAAGCAACATAGTCACAAGAGAACCTCCAGAGGGGTTTCAGCTGCTATCTCAGCAGCAATATTGCAGGACAGGGAGGAGTGCCAGGACATAGACCATAGCTTGAATGGCAAAATGCTGCCATCTAGGGTAGCCTATGCCACATGACCACCATTTCTAATAACAGCAGAGCTAGAGAATGCCACAGACCTGCAAATCTTAAAAGAATTCAGCAGTTCGAAACTTATCCTAAAAGAAAGGTTGAGAATTCTCCCCTGAAGGGATAAGCAGCAAGATGAAATGGAAAGAAGAAAACCCTTGTTGGAAATGCAAGAAGAGCATGAGTGGAAAAGAAGAAACAAGAAGAAAGCAAGGAGGACATCAAAACCCTAAAGATGGGAGAGGGAAGCAGGAAATCATAGGGGATTGGAAGCACTATCTTAAGGGAGTCAGCTTATATGACTCTCTGTTGGAAGCAAACGGAGAGATGCATGGCCTGACGTGTTTGCAAAACAAACGAGAAGCAGACCAAGAAAGAATCAAACAAACAAACAACACAAAAAGGGTAGGGTAACATGAATATTCAAAAGAAATTACTCAAGGTGATGTCAAGGATCATTCAGTACGCATCGACCCAGTATCGCGGCTTGAATGTACTCAGCACACCTGTATTCGGAAATCAGAGGCGTGCATTTATATTCGTAAATACTGTTTCATATGAGCATATCGTGACCTAACCCAAATGCCGATTAGGAATCCAATGGATTCCTAGTCCGTGATATAGACTTGCAAGTCTTCCAACAGGATGAATGAATGCCATATTCTACACTACGTCGAGAAGAAATGGCACAAGCCTATAACAAGGAAAAGTAGCTCCGCAAAAGTGTACTAAGATCAAAAGAGACAGGCAGTAAAGTGCACATTGGGGATTGTATCATTCCTAGGAATTTCAGCCCCCTTGAAACAAATGGATAGATGTCCCGTGAATGCGGGTGTTTCAGCAGAAATCAACCGACGGCTATGTATTGCGGGTGTGCCCATATTACAGGAACAATACTTTCCCTTAGTGGGTCTCTGTGTACTGTGAACTGTTAGAAAGTTTAAAGACGTGTGAAACATTCAACTGAAAATGGACACACTTCCCTCCGTTGCTACAGTGCATACAGATCTGAACAAAAGGAAAGAGGGAAGAACAAAGGCCCATGGGACGCTAGTGGGTAGAATCACATTTACCTTAGGAACCTCTCGTCGGATGCAGCCCCTCCCCCAACACTGACAAGATGCAGCAGCCATTGGGGATGGCAGTTAGCGGTTGGATTCCAGGTGGAATGTTGGTGTGTACCGCGAGGCTTGTTGTGGCTGGTGGATCCTAGGTAACCGGGCAGAGTTCTGTGGGTGGATCAGTGCGATGGAGGGGCTGCCGCCCTCTGTGGAGCTTGGCTTAGGTCTTTGGTCCGGGAAGCTGTGTCAGTTCGAGATACTGCTGCTGCCCAAAGACCTGAGTTCACGGGTCAGTTTCCAGAACCTGAAAGGGCAGACAGTGGAAGATCTGCCTGTCTTCAGCTTACTGGAGAGGCTCCGAGGTCCTTTCAGACTTGCCCAGTCCTGTTGAAGTCGACTTTATGGGAGACACGAAGAGAAGCTGGCCGAAAATATGGCTGCACGGATTGAGGAGAGATGCGAACACATTGATGAGAGATGTTCTGCTACAATAGAGAATACTGGCCTGGAGACAGCTGTAGAGGATAGCAGGCTCGAAAGGCATTCATGAGACATATTGAACCTCGCTGATACTAGCAGAAACATACGGAGGGCCACCGTGGACTGGAGGAAGTTCCTCAATTCTCTGCTCCAAGAACGGGTCCAAGATCTCTGACGTCTAAAGAGAAGAGATGGCAGAGATGATAAAAACGCTCATGTTCTTGAAAGAGGTCAGATAATCCACACGACCCAAGGGGCAATTCCAAGCCATTCAGATCAAAGTGCACCAAGCCCAGGTAAGCTTTTTCCCAGGTTTGGGCCTAGCTATCAAGCACTTGCTCTTCCCTCCCCTCCACTCAGGCATCCATTTTGAGGGATCAGTACCTGAGCTGCAATGAAGCCAGTAAGAGAAGAGCAAGCCCCTCCTAGAATCAGAGTTCCTCTAGCTCCATCCTCTGTGAACAACAGGGAACCCCATAAAGGTCAAATACTCCCGTATGAAATAGATAGGAATTGAATACTTAGCTCCCACAAAGAAACGATGGCCTTCCGCTAGATTCAGCAAATGCTGGGTTTATGTCTTCTCTGGGGTGAAGGGAGTGTGGTAAGTGAGGGGAATCTTTGACTGAACTTGAATCTGTATTAGGCCTCCGTTTTTCAAGACAGTCTAGGTAAATATTAGAAGTCAGATAGTGAACGGAACTGTAAAAGTCGCCAATGACATGAAAGACACAGCTTATGTGGACCGTCTTTCAATTGAGTCAAGCCCCCGGGGGCAATCGATCATGGGGGTGCAGACTTGGTTGCATTCAAGTGCTTTACCCAACATGATCGGATGATTAAGCGTTCTCATCACTGATAGAAGGACACCTGGTTCTCAGTAGCCTAGCATAGCTGCAGCAGGCTTCTCATAGCTATAATGCCTCTAGGTTCTTTGGATTCAAAGCTAAATGTATATATTTAGTTCGTTTCCTCTTGTATTTTCCTTGAGAGGGATGTTACACCTTGAAATGCCAACATTGACCAGTAGGTGTCATCGGGAGTAAAGGGCACCACATGCACAAGGGAATCCAAGCTTGGGGGTTATTTCATGTTTCCATTAGTTATTTCATGGTTCCTGTTGGTTTCGGAGGCTTCAACTGTAAAGAGTTGACATGACCCCTTTAACAGTTCGGACTGCTAGTTTGCATTCTATCTGTCTATGTTTTCCTTAGAGCTGACAAAATGTTACCGAAATTGACAAGTCTGGCTTCTAGGTCGATTTAGTATGTTTCAGAAACTAACTTCATTTTCGTATAACTCCCAAAACATTTATATAAATTCTATTAAATTTTTAGAGACTGCAAATGAGATATCAACACAATGTCAAAACTGGAGTCTTCGGACAATCCCTCCCACCACGGCTGTATAGAAACAAAGAGATAAAAAAAAATCACATTTCTGTGAAATGTATCTGGAAAGTGTTGATTCATCGATGCCCAGTTGACAGAGAAGCAGTGCAACCTGCGCTCACTCGCTCCCATGAACACAGCAATGGAAACATCCACTCACCCAGCCCTTGGCACAGGACACTTGCCGAAGAGAGGCCTGTTACTTCCAAAGACAGGATGAGGCCTCAGAACACCTGGAAGCAGGAGAAGGAAAAGCAGGGAATGGATACCAGTGCATGGTCTGAGCCCTGTTGATGGAGCAGTAAAGGTGAAACTCTCTTTAACTTGGACGCACACTCTCAAGCGGACAGGAGACATGGGATTGAAGGTGATGCGCTGAGTGTTAGAAGAGTGCACAGCAGATGCTTGGCTGACAGAACGCAAAGAATCCAGTGCAAAATATCCCCACAGTTGATTCTGAGACCAAGCTCCGAGCTGCCAAATTTGAGGTAGCAGAGGCAGCGTTCAGGGAGGGATAGGGCTACGGATGATGGCACACGCTGAGTCTCAGGGATCTGGAGTGCGTTGTGGGATGTGGTGGGTCCTATCAAGAGAGCAAACCGACCTGTGACCCCAATGAGCAAGCAACCACCCTGGCGCACGCAGTTGAAATTATCGATCTGTCCCATGGCCACACCCAGTGCATCTGCAGGACCAGAGACCAATTTGGCATTTTGCCAATAGAGCATGTGTGGGGCTGAATCAGAGATATTGTGCATCGGGTCTGAGGGATCCAGGGGGCCTTGGGTTTGAATTCAGAATGAAAAGCCTTAGGATCTGCTACATTCAAAACCTGGGCTGTGATTATGGTTTGGTTTGAGGCACAGGATGTGCAACAGCTCTGTGGTTGCCTTCGTGCACCCGTACCACAAGTATGAGTGGACAAGGAAGTGTGGTCCAAGACCACAGCGTGAGAAGAGGAAGGATTTCCTTCAGTTTATCGCTCAAAAGCGGATGCTACATTTTGGATGGCACCGGCACGGTTCGGCAGCGAGGACACCAAGTTCGGGCTGCGGGATCATTCCAGCAGGCCCTGATGTGTGACATCCATAGATATGCTTCCACTGGTGTTTCTGTGGACAGAGAAGCTCTTGGAAGAACTGGTTTCAGTGGGACATGCCCGTGGAACTACAAAGCACAAGCGCACTCACACTCTGCTCTTCTAGAAACACTCCAAAATAACATAGAGTAGAATGCAGAGCTGAGAACCTTTAGAAGCTCCATTTCCACCAGAGGAAGTGTCCTGTGCTCTTTCAGATTTGTGAGATAAGCGTAATCAAAATGAGGTTATCCTAATCGAAATAGTATGGGGGGTTCATCACAACAAAGGCAACACCAGCAATTGGAGATAGACCTGACAACACACACAGGAACAGGACATGGCATCAATGTCTAGGAAAATTTGTCCTCACAGAAATCCCATGCAATTGTGTAGAGCCAAGAGTCTAAAGTTTTCACTTAACCAAGCCCTAGAAGTCTACATTAGATACCCGAAATTACCTGACCAGTAGAGATGAAGAAATACAGTAAAAGTAAAATGAAGTACCATTTTCAGTTCCAAAGAGATTGAAGGCCCTAAAGATAAGCTTTCAGACAACTAGACTGCAAAACGCTCTCCAGAGCAAGTATTGAAAATGGAGGTGAGGGAAACACTGAAGAACAACAGTGTCTCAGGATCACAAAAGGCAGAATACCAGAAGAGGGGAAGAGAAAGCCTAAAGACGAGCTAAATAATATCATAAAACTCAGTGGATGAGAAAATATCAGGGCTAACATTCCGTCCTAAGCAGACTAGATATTGCAGAGGGACGCGTGAAAGTTTTTGAAGACAGGGGAACAGAAATCCCTCGGTCAGAAGCACACATAGGAAAGCAAGTGCAAACCAATGAAAACATTGCTGTTGAATCCTGGTTTAAGACAAGGCATGAAAGACTAAAATTCGAAAGAGTCCCAGATGGAAAAGCAAGAGATAAAGAAACAAACAATGTTTGAAAAGTTATGTGTAGAAAAATCAGACTGAAACTTGCTGAAAGCCAAGATAGAATCATCTAGGCGAATTCAGGATGTACACAGCGTCCAAAAGAGGTGGAATCCCAATAGACTTAGCAGCAGCTTTATGATCCAAATCAACAAAGTTCATGAGCATCCCAGTGATTTAAAATGCGCCTGGAGGAAAGCAACATAGTCACAAGAGAACCTCCAGAGGGGTTTCAGCTGCTATCTCAGCAGCAATATTGCAGGACAGGGAGGAGTGCCAGGACATAGACCATAGCTTGAATGGCAAAATGCTGCCATCTAGGGTAGCCTATGCCACATGACCACCATTTCTAATAACAGCAGAGCTAGAGAATGCCACAGACCTGCAAATCTTAAAAGAATTCAGCAGTTCGAAACTTATCCTAAAAGAAAGGTTGAGAATTCTCCCCTGAAGGGATAAGCAGCAAGATGAAATGGAAAGAAGAAAACCCTTATTGGAAATGCAAGAAGAGCATGAGTGGAAAAGAAGAAACAAGAAGAAAGCAAGGAGGACATCAAAACCCTAAAGATGGGAGAGGGAAGCAGGAAATCATAGGGGATTGGAAGCACTATCTTAAGGGAGTCAGCTTATATGACTCTCTGTTGGAAGCAAACGGAGAGATGCATGGCCTGACGTGTTTGCAAAACAAACGAGAAGCAGACCAAGAAAGAATCAAACAAACAAACAACACAAAAAGGGTAGGGTAACATGAATATTCAAAAGAAATTACTCAAGGTGATGTCAAGGATCATTCAGTACGCATCGACCCAGTATCGCGGCTTGAATGTACTCAGCACACCTGTATTCGGAAATCAGAGGCGTGCATTTATATTCGTAAATACTGTTTCATATGAGCATATCGTGACCTAACCCAAATGCCGATTAGGAATCCAATGGATTCCTAGTCCGTGATATAGACTTGCAAGTCTTCCAACAGGATGAATGAATGCCATATTCTACACTACGTCGAGAAGAAATGGCACAAGCCTATAACAAGGAAAAGTAGCTCCGCAAAAGTGTACTAAGATCAAAAGAGACAGGCAGTAAAGTGCACATTGGGGATTGTATCATTCCTAGGAATTTCAGCCCCCTTGAAACAAATGGATAGATGTCCCGTGAATGCGGGTGTTTCAGCAGAAATCAACCGACGGCTATGTATTGCGGGTGTGCCCATATTACAGGAACAATAGTTTCCCTTAGTGGGTCTCTGTGTACTGTGAACTGTTAGAAAGTTTAAAGACGTGTGAAACATTCAACTGAAAATGGACACACTTCCCTCCGTTGCTACAGTGCATACAGATCTGAACAAAAGGAAAGAGGGAAGAACAAAGGCCCATGGGACGCTAGTGGGTAGAATCACATTTACCTTAGGAACCTCTCGTCGGATGCAGCCCCTCCCCCAACACTGACAAGATGCAGCAGCCATTGGGGATGGCAGTTAGCGGTTGGATTCCAGGTGGAATGTTGGTGTGTACCGCGAGGCTTGTTGTGGCTGGTGGATCCTAGGTAACCGGGCAGAGTTCTGTGGGTGGATCAGTGCGATGGAGGGGCTGCCGCCCTCTGTGGAGCTTGGCTTAGGTCTTTGGTCCGGGAAGCTGTGTCAGTTCGAGATACTGCTGCTGCCCAAAGACCTGAGTTCACGGGTCAGTTTCCAGAACCTGAAAGGGCAGACAGTGGAAGATCTGCCTGTCTTCAGCTTACTGGAGAGGCTCCGAGGTCCTTTCAGACTTGCCCAGTCCTGTTGAAGTCGACTTTATGGGAGACACGAAGAGAAGCTGGCCGAAAATATGGCTGCACGGATTGAGGAGAGATGCGAACACATTGATGAGAGATGTTCTGCTACAATAGAGAATACTGGCCTGGAGACAGCTGTAGAGGATAGCAGGCTCGAAAGGCATTCATGAGACATATTGAACCTCGCTGATACTAGCAGAAACATACGGAGGGCCACCGTGGACTGGAGGAAGTTCCTCAATTCTCTGCTCCAAGAACGGGTCCAAGATCTCTGACGTCTAAAGAGAAGAGATGGCAGAGATGATAAAAACGCTCATGTTCTTGAAAGAGGTCAGATAATCCACACGACCCAAGGGGCAATTCCAAGCCATTCAGATCAAAGTGCACCAAGCCCAGGTAAGCCTTTTCCCAGGTTTGGGCCTAGCTATCAAGCACTTGCTCTTCCCTCCCCTCCACTCAGGCATCCATTTTGAGGGATCAGTACCTGAGCTGCAATGAAGCCAGTAAGAGAAGAGCAAGCCCCTCCTAGAATCAGAGTTCCTCTAGCTCCATCCTCTGTGAACAACAGGGAACCCCATAAAGGTCAAATACTCCCGTATGAAATAGATAGGAATTGAATACTTAGCTCCCACAAAGAAACGATGGCCTTCCGCTAGATTCAGCAAATGCTGGGTTTATGTCTTCTCTGGGGTGAAGGGAGTGTGGTAAGTGAGGGGAATCTTTGACTGAACTTGAATCTGTATTAGGCCTCCGTTTTTCAAGACAGTCTAGGTAAATATTAGAAGTCAGATAGTGAACGGAACTGTAAAAGTCGCCAATGACATGAAAGACACAGCTTATGTGGACCGTCTTTCAATTGAGTCAAGCCCCAGGGGGCAATTGATCATGGGGGTGCAGACTTGGTTGCATTCAAGTGCTTTACCCAACATGATCGGATGATTAAGCGTTCTCATCACTGATAGAAGAACACCTGGTTCTCAGTAGCCTAGCATAGCTGCAGCAGGCTTCTCATAGCTATAATGCCTCTAGGTTCTTTGGATTCAAAGCTAAATGTATATATTTAGTTCGTTTCCTTTTGTATTTTCCTTGAGAGGGATGTTACACCTTGAAATGCCAACATTGACCAGTAGGTGTCATCGGGAGTAAAGGGCACCACATGCACAAGGGAATCCAAGCTTGGGGGTTATTTCATGTTTCCATTAGTTATTTCATGGTTCCTGTTGGTTTCGGAGGCTTCAACAGTAAAGAGTTGACATGACCCCTTTAACAGTTCGGACTGCTAGTTTGCATTCTATCTGTCTATGTTTTCCTTAGAGCTGACAAAATGTTACCGAAATTGACAAGTCTGGCTTCTAGGTCGATTTAGTATGTTTCAGAAACTAACTTCATTTTCGTATAACTCCCAAAACATTTATATAAATTCTATTAAATTTTTAAAGACTGCAAATGAGATATCAACACAATGTCAAAACAGGGGTCTTCGGACAATCCCTCCCACCACGGCTGTATAGAAACAAAGAGATAAAAAAAAATCACATTTCTGTGAAATGTATCTGGAAAGTGTTGATTCATCGATGCCCAGTTGACAGAGAAGCAGTGCAACCTGCGCTCACTCGCTCCCATGAACACAGCAATGGAAACATCCACTCACCCAGCCCTTGGCACAGGACACTTGCCGAAGAGAGGCCTGTTACTTCCAAAGACAGGATGAGGCCTCAGAACACCTGGAAGCAGGAGAAGGAAAAGCAGGGAATGGATACCAGTGCATGGTCTGAGCCCTGTTGATGGAGCAGTAAAGGTGAAACTCTCTTTAACTTGGACGCACACTCTCAAGCGGACAGGAGACATGGGATTGAAGGTGATGTGCTGAGTGTTAGAAGAGTGCACAGCAGATGCTTGGCTGACAGAACGCAAAGAATCCAGTGCAAAATATCCCCACAGTTGATTCTGAGACCAAGCTCCGAGCTGCCAAATTTGAGGTAGCAGAGGCAGCGTTCAGGGAGGGATAGGGCTACGGATGATGGCACACGCTGAGTCTCAGGGATCTGGAGTGCGTTGTGGGATGTGGTGGGTCCTATCAAGAGAGCAAACCGACCTGTGACCCCAATGAGCAAGCAACCACCCTGGCGCACGCAGTTGAAATTATCGATCTGTCCCATGGCCACACCCAGTGCATCTGCAGGACCAGAGACCAATTTGGCATTTTGCCAATAGAGCATGTGTGGGGCTGAATCAGAGATATTGTGCATCGGGTCTGAGGGATCCAGGGGGCCTTGGGTTTGAATTCAGAATGAAAAGCATTAGGATCTGCTACATTCAAAACCTGGGCTGTGATTATGGTTTGGTTTGAGGCACAGGATGTGCAACAGCTCTGTGGTTGCCTTCGTGCACCCGTACCACAAGTATGAGTGGACAAGGAAGTGTGGTCCAAGACCACAGCGTGAGAAGAGGAAGGATTTCCTTCAGTTTATCGCTCAAAAGCGGATGCTACATTTTGGATGGCACCGGCACGGTTCGGCAGCGAGGACACCAAGTTCGGGCTGCGGGATCATTCCAGCAGGCCCTGATGTGTGACATCCATAGATATGCTTCCACTGGTGTTTCTGTGGACAGAGAAGCTCTTGGAAGAACTGGTTTCAGTGGGACATTCCCGTGGAACTACAAAGCACAAGCGCACTCACACTCTGCTCTTCTAGAAACACTCCAAAATAACATAGAGTAGAATGCAGAGCTGAGAACCTTTAGAAGCTCCATTTCCACCAGAGGAAGTGTCCTGTGCTCTTTCAGATTTGTGAGATAAGCGTAATCAAAATGAGGTTATCCTAATCGAAATAGTATGGGGGGTTCATCACAACAAAGGCAACACCAGCAATTGGAGATAGACCAGACAACACACACAGGAACAGGACATGGCATCAATGTCTAGGAAAATTTGTCCTCACAGAAATCCCATGCAATTGTGTAGAGCCAAGAGTCTAAAGTTTTCACTTAACCAAGCCCTAGAAGTCTACATTAGATACCCGAAATTACCTGACCAGTAGAGATGAAGAAATACAGTAAAAGGAAAAGGAAGTACCATTTTCAGTTCCAAAGAGATTGAAGGCCCTAAAGATAAGCTTTCAGACAACTAGACTGCAAAACGCTCTCCAGAGCAAGTATTGAAAATGGAGGTGAGGGAAACACTGAAGAACAACAGTGTCTCAGAATCACAAAAGGCAGAATACCAGAAAAGGGGAAGAGAAAGCCTAAAGACGAGCTAAATAATATCATAAAACTCAGTGGATGAGAAAATATCAGGGCTAACATTCCGTCCTAAGCAGACTAGATACTGCAGAGGGACGCGTGAAAGTTTTTGAAGACAGGGGAACAGAAATCCCTCGGTCAGAAGCACACATAGGAAAGCAAGTGCAAACCATTGAAAACATTGCTGTTGAATCCTGGTTTAAGACAAGGCATGAAAGACTATAATTCGAAAGAGTCCCAGATGGAAAAGCAAGAGATAAAGAAACAAACAATGTTTGAAAAGTTATGTGTAGAAAAATCAGACTGAAACTTGCTGAAAGCCAAGATAGAATCATCTAGGCGAATTCAGGAAGTACACAGCGTCCAAAAGAGGTGGAATCCCAATAGACTTAGCAGCAGCTGTATGATCCAAATCAACAAAGTTCATGAGCATCCCAGTGATTTAAAATGCGCCTGGAGGAAAGCAACATAGTCACAAGAGAACCTCCAGAGGGGTTTCAGCTGCTATCTCAGCAGCAATATTGCAGGACAGGGAGGAGTGCCAGGACATAGACCATAGCTTGAATGGCAAAATGCTGCCATCTAGGGTAGCCTATGCCACATGACCACCATTTCTAATAACAGCAGAGCTAGAGAATGCCACAGACCTGCAAATCTTAAAAGAATTCAGCAGTTCGAAACTTATCCTAAAAGAAAGGTTGAGAATTCTCCCCTGAAGGGATAAGCAGCAAGATGAAATGGAAAGAAGAAAACCCTTATTGGAAATGCAAGAAGAGCATGAGTGGAAAAGAAGAAACAAGAAGAAAGCAAGGAGGACATCAAAACCCTAAAGATGGGAGAGGGAAGCAGGAAATCATAGGGGATTGGAAGCACTATCTTAAGGGAGTCAGCTTATATGACTCTCTGTTGGAAGCAAACGGAGAGATGCATGGCCTGACGTGTTTGCAAAACAAACGAGAAGCAGACCAAGAAAGAATCAAACAAACAAACAACACAAAAAGGGTAGGGTAACATGAATATTCAAAAGAAATTACTCAAGGTGATGTCAAGGATCATTCAGTACGCGTCGACCCAGTATCGCGGCTTGAATGTACTCAGCACACCTGTATTCGGAAATCAGAGGCGTGCATTTATATTCGTAAATATTGTTTCATATGAGCATATCGTGACCTAACCCAAATGCCGATTAGGAATCCAATGGATTCCTAGTCCGTGATATAGACTTGCAAGTCTTCCAACAGGATGAATGAATGCCATATTCTACACTACGTCGAGAAGAAATGGCACAAGCCTATAACAAGGAAAAGTAGCTCCGCAAAAGTGTACTAAGATCAAAAGAGACAGGCAGTAAAGTGCACATTGGGGATTGTATCATTCCTAGGAATTTCAGCCCCCTTGAAACAAAGGGATAGATGTCCCGTGAATGCGGGTGTTTCAGCAGAAATCAACCGACGGCTATGTATTGCGGGTGTGCCCATATTACAGGAACAATAGTTTCCCTTAGTGGGTCTCTGTGTACTGTGAACTGTTAGAAAGTTTAAAGACGTGTGAAACATTCAACTGAAAATGGACACACTTCCCTCCGTTGCTACAGTGCATACAGATCTGAACAAAAGGAAAGAGGGAAGAACAAAGGCCCATGGGACGCTAGTGGGTAGAATCACATTTACCTTAGGAACCTCTCGTCGGATGCAGCCCCTCCCCCAACACTGACAAGATGCAGCAGCCATTGGGGATGGCAGTTAGCGGTTGGATTCCAGGTGGAATGTTGGTGTGTACCGCGAGGCTTGTTGTGGCTGGTGGATCCTAGGTAACCGGGCAGAGTTCTGTGGGTGGATCAGTGCGATGGAGGGGCTGCCGCCCTCTGTGGAGCTTGGCTTAGGTCTTTGGTCCGGGAAGCTGTGTCAGTTCGAGATACTGCTGCTGCCCAAAGACCTGAGTTCACGGGTCAGTTTCCAGAACCTGAAAGGGCAGACAGTGGAAGATCTGCCTGTCTTCAGCTTACTGGAGAGGCTCCGAGGTCCTTTCAGACTTGCCCAGTCCTGTTGAAGTCGACTTTATGGGAGACACGAAGAGAAGCTGGCCGAAAATATGGCTGCACGGATTGAGGAGAGATGCGAACACATTGATGAGAGATGTTCTGCTACAATAGAGAATACTGGCCTGGAGACAGCTGTAGAGGATAGCAGGCTCGAAAGGCATTCATGAGACATATTGAACCTCGCTGATACTAGCAGAAACATACGGAGGGCCACCGTGGACTGGAGGAAGTTCCTCAATTCTCTGCTCCAAGAACGGGTCCAAGATCTCTGACGTCTAAAGAGAAGAGATGGCAGAGATGATAAAAACGCTCATGTTCTTGAAAGAGGTCAGATAATCCACACGACCCAAGGGGCAATTCCAAGCCATTCAGATCAAAGTGCACCAAGCCCAGGTAAGCCTTTTCCCAGGTTTGGGCCTAGCTATCAAGCACTTGCTCTTCCCTCCCCTCCACTCAGGCATCCATTTTGAGGGATCAGTACCTGAGCTGCAATGGAGCCAGTAAGAGAAGAGCAAGCCCCTCCTAGAATCAGAGTTCCTCTAGCTTCATCCTCTGTGAACAACAGGGAACCCCATAAAGGTCAAATACTCTCGTATGAAATAGATAGGAATTGAATACTTAGCTCCCACAAAGAAACGATGGCCTTCCGCTAGATTCAGCAAATGCTGGGTTCATGTCTTCTCTGGGGTGAAGGGAGTGTGGTAAGTGAGGGGAATCTTTGACTGAACTTGAATCTGTATTAGGCCTCCGTTTTTCAAGACAGTCTAGGTACATATTAGAAGTCAGATAGTGAACGGAACTGTAAAAGTCGCCAATGACATGAAAGACACAGCTTATGTGGACCGTCTTTCAATTGAGTCAAGCCCCCGGGGGCAATCGATCATGGGGGTGCAGACTTGGTTGCGTTCAAGTGCTTTACCCAACATGATCGGATGATTAAGCGTTCTCATCACTGATAGAAGAACACCTGGTTCTCAGTAGCCTAGCATAGCTGCAGCAGGTTTCTCATAGCTATAATGCCTCTAGGTTCTTTGGATTCAAAGCTAAATGTATATATTTAGTTCGTTTCCTCTTGTATTTTCCTTGAGAGGGATGTTACACCTTGAAATGCCAACATTGACCAGTAGGTGTCATCGGGAGTAAAGGGCACCACATGCACAAGTGAATTCAAGCTTGGGGGTTATTTCATGTTTCCATTAGTTATTTCATGGTTCCTGTTGGTTTCGGAGGCTTCAACAGTAAAGAGTTGACATGACCCCTTTAAAAGTTCGGACTGCTAGTTTGCATTCTATCTGTCTATGTTTTCCTTAGAGCTGACAAAATGTTACCGAAATTGACAAGTCGGGCTTCTAGGTCGAATTAGTATGTTTCAGAAACTAACTTCATTTTCGTATAACTCCCAAAACATTTATATATATTCTATTAAATTTTTAGAGACTGCAAATGAGATATCAACACAATGTCAAAACTGGGGTCTTCGGACAATCCCTCCCACCACAGCTGTATAGAAACAAAGAGATAAAAAAAAATCACATTTTTGTGAAATGTATCTGGAAAGTGTTGATTCATCGATGCCCAGTTGACAGAGAAGCAGTGCAACCTGCGCTCACTCGCTCCCATGAACACAGCAATGGAAACATCCACTCACCCAGCCCTTGGCACAGGACACTTGCCGAAGAGAGGCCTGTTACTTCCAAAGACAGGATGAGGCCTCAGAACACCTGGAAGCAGGAGAAGGAAAAGCAGGGAATGGATACCAGTGCATGGTCTGAGCCCTGTTGATGGAGCAGTAAAGGTGAAACTCTCTTTAACTTGGACGCACACTCTCAAGCGGACAGGAGACATGGGATTGAAGGTGATGCGCTGAGTGTTAGAAGAGTGCACAGCAGATGCTTGGCTGACAGAACGCAAAGAATCCAGTGCAAAATATCCCCACAGTTGATTCTGAGACCAAGCTCCGAGCTGCCAAATTTGAGGTAGCAGAGGCAGCGTTCAGGGAGGGATAGGGCTACGGATGATGGCACACGCTGAGTCTCAGGGATCTGGAGTGCGTTGTGGGATGTGGTGGGTCCTATCAAGAGAGCAAACCGACCTGTGACCCCAATGAGCAAGCAACCACCCTGGCGCACGCAGTTGAAATTATCGATCTGTCCCATGGCCACACCCAGTGCATCTGCAGGACCAGAGACCAATTGGCATTTTGCCAATAGAGCATGTGTGGGGCTGAATCAGAGATATTGTGCATCGGGTCTGAGGGATCCAGGGGGCCTTGGGTTTGAATTCAGAATGAAAAGCCTTAGGATCTGCTACATTCAAAACCTGGGCTGTGATTATGGTTTGGTTTGAGGCACAGGATGTGCAACAGCTGTGTGGTTGCCTTCGTGCACCCGTACCACAAGTATGAGAGGACAAGGAAGTGTGGTCCAAGACCACAGCGTGAGAAGAGGAAGGATTTCCTTCAGTTTATCGCTCAAAAGCGGATGCTACATTTTGAATGGCACCGGCACTGTTCGGCAGCGAGGACACCAAGTTCGGGCTGCGGGATCATTCCAGCAGGCCCTGATGTGTGACATCCATAGATATGCTTCCACTGGTGTTTCTGTAGACAGAGAAGCTCTTGGAAGAACTGGTTTCAGTGGGACATTCCCGTGGCACTACAAAGCACAAGCGCACTCACACTCTGCTCTTCTGGAAACACTCCAAAATAACATAGAGTAGAATGCAGAGCTGAGAACCTTTAGAAGCTCCATTTCCACCAGAGGAAGTGTCCTGTGCTCTTTCAGATTTGTGAGATAAGCGTAATCAAAATGAGGTTATCCTAATCGAAATATTATGGGGGGTTCATCACAGCAAAGGCAACACCAGCAATTGGAGATAGACCAGACAACACACACAGGAACAGGACATGGCATCAATGTCTAGGAAAATTTGTCCTCACAGAAATCCCATGCAATTGTGTAGAGCCAAGAGTCTAAAGATTTCACTTAACCAAGCCATAGAAGTCTACATTAGATACCCGAAATTACCTGAGCAGTAGAGATGAAGAAATACAGTAAAAGGAAAATGAAGTACCATTTTCAGTTCCAAAGAGATTGAAGGCCCTAAAGATAAGCTTTCAGACAACTAGACTGCAAAACGCTCTCCAGAGCAAGTATTGAAAATGGAGGTGAGGGAAACACTGAAGAACAACAGTGTCTCAGAATCACAAAAGGCAGAATACCAGAAAAGGGGAAGAGAAAGCCTAAAGACGAGCTAAATAATATCAGAAAACTCAGTGGATGAGAAAATATCAGGGCTAACATTCCGTCCTAAGCAGACTAGATATTGAAGAGGGACGCGTGAAAGTTTTTGAAGACAGGGGAACAGAAATCCCTCGGTCAGAAGCACACATAGGAAAGCAAGTGCAAACCATTGAAAACATTGCTGTTGAATCCTGGTTTAAGACAAGGCATGAAAGACTAAAATTCGAAAGAGTCCCAGATGGAAAAGCAAGAGATAAAGAAACAAACAATGTTTGAAAAGTTATGTGTAGAAAAATCAGACTGAAACTTGCTGAAAGCCAAGATAGAATCATCTAGGCGAATTCAGGAAGTACACAGCGTCCAAAAGAGGTGGAATCCCAATAGACTTAGCAGCAGCTGTATGATCCAAATCAACAAAGTTCATGAGCATCCCAGTGATTTAAAATGCGCCTGGAGGAAAGCAACATAGTCACAAGAGAACCTCCAGAGGGGTTTCAGCTGCTATCTCAGCAGCAATATTGCAGGACAGGGAGGAGTGCCAGGACATAGACCATAGCTTGAATGGCAAAATGCTGCCATCTAGGGTAGCCTATGCCACATGACCACCATTTCTAATAACAGCAGAGCTAGAGAATGCCACAGACCTGCAAATCTTAAAAGAATTCAGCAGTTCGAAACTTATCCTAAAAGAAAGGTTGAGAATTCTCCCCTGAAGGGATAAGCAGCAAGATGAAATGGAAAGAAGAAAACCCTTGTTGGAAATGCAAGAAGAGCATGAGTGGAAAAGAAGAAACAAGAAGAAAGCAAGGAGGACATCAAAACCCTAAAGATGGGAGAGGGAAGCAGGAAATCATAGGGGATTGGAAGCACTATCTTAAGGGAGTCAGCTTATATGACTCTCTGTTGGAAGCAAACGGAGAGATGCATGGCCTGACGTGTTTGCAAAACAAACGAGAAGCAGACCAAGAAAGAATCAAACAAACAAACAACACAAAAAGGGTAGGGTAACATGAATATTCAAAAGAAATTACTCAAGGTGATGTCAAGGATCATTCAGTACGCATCGACCCAGTATCGCGGCTTGAATGTACTCAGCACACCTGTATTTGGAAATCAGAGGCGTGCATTTATATTCGTAAATATTGATTCATATGAGCATATCGTGACCTAACCCAAATGCCGATTTGGAATCCAATGGATTCCTAGTCCGTGATATAGACTTGCAAGTCTTCCAACAGGATGAATGAATGCCATATTCTACACTACGTCGAGAAGAAATGGCACAAGCCTATAACAAGGAAAAGTAGCTCCGCAAAAGTGTACTAAGATCAAAAGAGACAGGCAGTAAAGTGCACATTGGGGATTGTATCATTCCTAGGAATTTCAGCCCCCTTGAAACAAATGGATAGATGTCCCGTGAATGCGGGTGTTTCAGCAGAAATCAACCGACGGCTATGTATTGCGGGTGTGCCCATATTACAGGAACAATAGTTTCCCTTAGTGGGTCTCTGTGTACTGTGAACTGTTAGAAAGTTTAAAGACGTGTGAAACATTCAACTGAAAATGGACACACTTCCCTCCGTTGCTACAGTGCATACAGATATGAACAAAAGGAAAGAGGGAAGAACAAAGGCCCATGGGACGCTAGTGGGTAGAATCACATTTACCTTAGGAACCTCTCGTCGGATGCAGCCCCTCCCCCAACACTGACAAGATGCAGCAGCCATTGGGGATGGCAGTTAGCGGTTGGATTCCAGGTGGAATGTTGGTGTGTACCGCGAGGCTTGTTGTGGCTGGTGGATCCTAGGTAACCGGGCAGAGTTCTGTGGGTGGATCAGTGCGATGGAGGGGCTGCCGCCCTCTGTGGAGCTTGGCTTAGGTCTTTGGTCCGGGAAGCTGTGTCAGTTCGAGATACTGCTGCTGCCCAAAGACCTGAGTTCACGGGTCAGTTTCCAGAACCTGAAAGGGCAGACAGTGGAAGATCTGCCTGTCTTCAGCTTACTGGAGAGGCTCCGAGGTCCTTTCAGACTTGCCCAGTCCTGTTGAAGTTGACTTTATGGGAGACATGAAGAGAAGCTGGCCGAAAATATGGCTGCACGGATTGAGGAGAGATGCGAACACATTGATGAGAGATGTTCTGCTACAATAGAGAATACTGGCCTGGAGACAGCTGTAGAGGATAGCAGGCTCGAAAGGCATTCATGAGACATATTGAACCTCGCTGATACTAGCAGAAACATACGGAGGGCCACCGTGGACTGGAGGAAGTTCCTCAATTCTCTGCTCCAAGATCGGGTCCAAGATCTCTGACGTCTAAAGAGAAGAGATGGCAGAGATGATAAAAACGCTCATGTTCTTGAAAGAGGTCAGATAATCCACACGACCCAAGGGGCAATTCCAAGCCATTCAGATCAAAGTGCACCAAGCCCAGGTAAGCCTTTTCCCAGGTTTGGGCCTAGCTATCAAGCACTTGCTCTTCCCTCCCCTCCACTCAGGCATCCATTTTGAGGGATCAGTACCTGAGCTGCAATGAAGCCAGTAAGAGAAGAGCAAGCCCCTCCTAGAATCAGAGTTCCTCTAGCTCCATCCTCTGTGAACAACAGGGAACCCCATAAAGGTCAAATACTCCCGTATGAAATAGATAGGAATTGAATACTTAGCTCCCACAAAGAAACGATGGCCTTCCGCTAGATTCAGCAAATGCTGGGTTTATGTCTTCTCTGGGGTGAAGGGAGTGTGGTAAGTGAGGGGAATCTTTGACTGAACTTGAATCTGTATTAGGCCTCCGTTTTTCAAGACAGTCTAGGTACATATTAGAAGTCACATAGTGAACAGAACAGTAAAAGTCGCCAATGACATGAAAGACACAGCTTATGTGGACCGTCTTTCAATTGAGTCAAGCCCCCGGGGGCAATCGATCATGGGGGTGCAGACTTGGTTGCATTCAAGTGCTTTACCCAACATGATCGGATGATTAAGCGTTCTCATCACTGATAGAAGAACACCTGGTTCTCAGTAGCCTAGCATAGCTGCAGCAGGTTTCTCATAGCTATAATGCCTCTAGGTTCTTTGGATTCAAAGCTAAATGTATATATTTAGTTCGTTTCCTCTTGTATTTTCCTTGAGAGGGATGTTACACCTTGAAATGCCAACATTGACCAGTAGGTGTCATCGGGAGTAAAGGGCACCACATGCACAAGGGAATCCAAGCTTGGGGGTTATTTCATGTTTCCATTAGTTATTTCATGGTTCCTGTTGGTTTCGGAGGCTTCAACAGTAAAGAGTTGACATGACCCCTTTAACAGTTCGGACTGCTAGTTTGCATTCTATCTGTCTATGTTTTCCTTAGAGCTGACAAAATGTTACCGAAATTGACAAGTCTGGCTTCTAGGTCGATTTAGTATGTTTCAGAAACTAACTTCATTTTCGTATAACTCCCAAAACATTTATATAAATTCTATTAAATTTTTAAAGACTGCAAATGAGATATCAACACAATGTCAAAACTGGAGTCTTCGGACAATCCCTCCCACCACTGCTGTATAGAAACAGAGAGATAAAAAAAAATCACATTTCTGTGAAATGTATCTGGAAAGTGTTGATTCATCGATGCCCAGTTGACAGAGAAGCAGTGCAACCTGCGCTCACTCGCTCCCATGAACACAGCAATGGAAACATCCACTCACCCAGCCCTTGGCACAGGACACTTGCCGAAGAGAGGTCTGTTACTTCCAAAGACAGGATGAGGCCTCAGAACACCTGGAAGCAGGAGAAGGAAAAGCAGGGAATGGAAACCAGTGCATGGTCTGAGCCCTGTTGATGGAGCAGTAAGGGTGAAACTCTCTTTAAGTTGGACGCACACTCTCAAGCGGACAGGAGACATGGGATTGAAGGTGATGCGCTGAGTGTTAGAAGAGTGCACAGCAGATGCTTGGCTGACAGAACGCAAAGAATCCAGTGCAAAATATCCCCACAGTTGATTCTGAGATCAAGCTCCGTGCTGCCAAATTTGAGGTAGCAGAGGCAGCGTTCAGGGAGGGTTAGGGCTACAGATGATGGCACACGCTGAGTCTCAGGGATCTGGAGTGCGTTGTGGGATGTGGTGGGTCCTATCAAGAGATCAAACCGACCTGTGACCCCAATGAGCAAGCAACCACCCTGGCGCACGCAGTTGAAATTATCGATCTGTCCCATGGCCACACCCAGTGCATCTGCAGGACCAGAGACCAATTGGCATTTTGCCAATAGAGCATGTGTGGGGCTGAATCAGAGATATTGTGCATCGGGTCTGAGGGATCCAGTGGGCCTTGGGTTTGAATTCAGAATGAGAAGCCTTAGGATCTGCTACATTCAAAACCTGGGCTGTGATTATGGTTTGGTTTGAGGCACAGGATGTGCAACAGCTCTGTGGTTGCCTTCGTGCACCCGTACCACAAGTATGAGAGGACAAGGAAGTGTGGTCCAAGACCACAGCGTGAGAAGAGGAAGGATTTCCTTCAGTTTATCACTCAAAAGCGGATGCTACATTTTGAATGGCACCGGCACGGTTCGGTAGCGAGGACACCAAGTTCGGGCTGCGGGATCATTCCAGCAGGCCCTGATGTGTGACATCCATAGATATGCTTCCACTGGTGTTTCTGTAGACAGAGAAGCTCTTGGAAGAACTGGTTTCAGTGGGACATTCCCGTGGCACTACAAAGCACAAGCGCACTCACACTATGCTCTTCTGGAAACACTCCAAAATAACATAGAGTATAATGCAGAGCTGAGAACCTTTAGAAGCTCCATTTCCACCAGAGGAAGTGTCCTGTGCTCTTTCAGATTTGTGAGATAAGCGTAATCAAAATGAGGTTATCCTAATCGAAATAGTATGGGGGGATCATCACAGCAAAGGCAACACCAGCAATTGGAGATAGACCAGACAACACACACAGGAACAGGACATGGCATCAATGTCTAGGAAAATTTGTCCTCACAGAAATCCCATGCAATTGTGTAGAGCCAAGAGTCTAAAGTTTTCACTTAACCAAGCCCTAGAAGTCTACATTAGATACCCGAAATTACCTGAGCAGTAGAGATGAAGAAATACAGTAAAAGGAAAATGAAGTACCATTTTCAGTTCCAAAGAGATTGAAGGCCCTAAAGATAAGCTTTCAGACAACTAGACTGCAAAACGCTCTCCAGAGCAAGTATTGAAATTGGAGGTGAGGGAAACACTGAAGAAAAACAGTGTCTCAGAATCACAAAAGGCAGAATACCAGAAAAGGGGAAGAGAAAGCCTAAAGGCGAGCTAAATAATATCAGAAAACTCAGTGGATGAGAAAATATCAGGGCTAACATTCCGTCCTAAGCAGACGAGATATTGCAGAGGGACGCGTGAAAGTTTTTGAAGACAGGGGAACAGAAATCCCTCGGTCAGAAGCACACATAGGAAAGCAAGTGCAAACCATTGAAAACATTGCTGTTGAATCCTGGTTTAAGACAAGGCATGAAAGACTAAAATTCGAAAGAGTCCCAGATGGAAAAGCAAGAGATAAAGAAACAAACAATGTTTGAAAAGTTATGTGTAGAAAAATCAGACTGAAACTTGCTGAAAGCCAAGATAGAATCATCTAGGCGAATTCAGGAAGTACACAGCGTCCAAAAGAGGTGGAATCCCAATAGACTTAGCAGCAGCTGTATGATCCAAATCAACAAAGTTCATGAGCATCCCAGTGATTTAAAATGCGCCTGGAGGAAAGCAACATAGTCACAAGAGAACCTCCAGAGGGGTTTCAGCTGCTATCTCAGCAGCAATATTGCAGGACAGGGAGGAGTGCCAGGACATAGACCATAGCTTGAATGGCAAAATGCTGCCATCTAGGGTAGCCTATGCCACATGACCACCATTTCTAATAACAGCAGAGCTAGAGAATGCCACAGACCTGCAAATCTTAAAAGAATTCAGCAGTTCGAAACTTATCCTAAAAGAAAGGTTGAGAATTCTCCCCTGAAGGGATAAGCAGCAAGATGAAATGGAAAGAAGAAAACCCTTGTTGGAAATGCAAGAAGAGCATGAGTGGAAAAGAAGAAACAAGAAGAAAGCAAGGAGGACATCAAAACCCTAAAGATGGGAGAGGGAAGCAGGAAATCATAGGGGATTGGAAGCACTATCTTAAGGGAGTCAGCTTATATGACTCTCTGTTGGAAGCAAACGGAGAGATGCATGGCCTGACGTGTTTGCAAAACAAACGAGAAGCAGACCAAGAAAGAATCAAACAAACAAACAACACAAAAAGGGTAGGGTAACATGAATATTCAAAAGAAATTACTCAAGGTGATGTCAAGGATCATTCAGTACGCATCGACCCAGTATCGCGGCTTGAATGTACTCAGCACACCTGTATTCGGAAATCAGAGGCGTGCATTTATATTCGTAAATACTGTTTCATATGAGCATATCGTGACCTAACCCAAATGCCGATTAGGAATCCAATGGATTCCTAGTCCGTGATATAGACTTGCAAGTCTTCCAACAGGATGAATGAATGCCATATTCTACACTACATCGAGAAGAAATGGCACAAGCCTATAACAAGGAAAAGTAGCTCCGCAAAAGTGTACTAAGATCAAAAGAGACAGGCAGTAAAGTGCACATTGGGGATTGTATCATTCCTAGGAATTTCAGCCCCCTTGAAACAAATGGATAGATGTCCCGTGAATGCGGGTGTTTCAGCAGAAATCAACCGACGGCTATGTATTGCGGGTGTGCCCATATTACAGGAACAATAGTTTCCCTTAGTGGGTCTCTGTGTACTGTGAACTGTTAGAAAGTTTAAAGACGTGTGAAACATTCAACTGAAAATGGACACACTTCCCTCCGTTGCTACAGTGCATACAGATCTGAACAAAAGGAAAGAGGGAAGAACAAAGGCCCATGGGACGCTAGTGGGTAGAATCACATTTACCTTAGGAACCTCTCGTCGGATGCAGCCCCTCCCCCAACACTGACAAGATGCAGCAGCCATTGGGGATGGCAGTTAGCGGTTGGATTCCAGGTGGAATGTTGGTGTGTACCGCGAGGCTTGTTGTGGCTGGTGGATCCTAGGTAACCGGGCAGAGTTCTGTGGGTGGATCAGTGCGATGGAGGGGCTGCCGCCCTCTGTGGAGCTTGGCTTAGGTCTTTGGTCCGGGAAGCTGTGTCAGTTCGAGATACTGCTGCTGCCCAAAGACCTGAGTTCACGGGTCAGTTTCCAGAACCTGAAAGGGCAGACAGTGGAAGATCTGCCTGTCTTCAGCTTACTGGAGAGGCTCCGAGGTCCTTTCAGACTTGCCCAGTCCTGTTGAAGTCGACTTTATGGGAGACACGAAGAGAAGCTGGCCGAAAATATGGCTGCACGGATTGAGGAGAGATGCGAACACATTGATGAGAGATGTTCTGCTACAATAGAGAATACTGGCCTGGAGACAGCTGTAGAGGATAGCAGGCTCGAAAGGCATTCATGAGACATATTGAACCTCGCTGATACTAGCAGAAACATACGGAGGGCCACCGTGGACTGGAGGAAGTTCCTCAATTCTCTGCTCCAAGAACGGGTCCAAGATCTCTGACGTCTAAAGAGAAGAGATGGCAGAGATGATAAAAACGCTCATGTTCTTGAAAGAGGTCAGATAATCCACACGACCCAAGGGGCAATTCCAAGCCATTCAGATCAAAGTGCACCAAGCCCAGGTAAGCCTTTTCCCAGGTTTGGGCCTAGCTATCAAGCACTTGCTCTTCCCTCCCCTCCACTCAGGCATCCATTTTGAGGGATCAGTACCTGAGCTGCAATGAAGCCAGTAAGAGAAGAGCAAGCCCCTCCTAGAATCAGAGTTCCTCTAGCTTCATCCTCTGTGAACAACAGGGAACCCCATAAAGTTCAAATACTCTCGTATGAAATAGATAGGAATTGAATACTTAGCTCCCACAAAGAAACGATGGCCTTCTGCTAGATTCAGCAAATGCTGGGTTCATATCTTCTCTGGGGTGAAGGGAGTGTGGTAAGTGAGGGGAATCTTTGACTGAACTTGAATCTGTATTAGGCCTCCGTTTTTCAAGACAGTCTAGGTACATATTAGAAGTCAGATAGTGAACGGAACTGTAAAAGTCGCCAATGACATGAAAGACACAGCTTATGTGGACCGTCTTTCAATTGAGTCAAGCCCCCGGGGGCAATCGATCATGGGGGTGCAGACTTGGTTGCATTCAAGTGCTTTACCCAACATGATCGGATGATTAAGCGTTCTCATCACTGATAGAAGAACACCTGGTTCTCAGTAGCCTAGCATAGCTGCAGCAGGTTTCTCATAGCTATAATGCCTCTAGGTTCTTTGGATTCAAAGCTAAATGTATATATTTAGTTCGTTTCCTCTTGTATTTTCCTTGAGAGGGATGTTACACCTTGAAATGCCAACATTGACCAGTAGGTGTCATCGGGAGTAAAGGGCACCACATGCACAAGTGAATCCAAGCTTGGGGGTTATTTCATGTTTCCATTAGTTATTTCATGGTTCCTGTTGGTTTCGGAGGCTTCAACAGTAAAGAGTTGACATGACCCCTTTAAAAGTTCGGACTGCTAGTTTGCATTCTATCTGTCTATGTTTTCCTTAGAGCTGACAAAATGTTACCGAAATTGACAAGTCGGGCTTCTAGGTCGAATTAGTATGTTTCAGAAACTAACTTCATTTTCGTATAACTCCCAAAACATTTATATATATTCTATTAAATTTTTAGAGACTGCAAATGAGATATCAACACAATGTCAAAACTGGGGTCTTCGGACAATCCCTCCCACCACAGCTGTATAGAAACAAAGAGATAAAAAAAAATCACATTTTTGTGAAATGTATCTGGAAAGTGTTGATTCATCGATGCCCAGTTGACAGAGAAGCAGTGCAACCTGCGCTCACTCGCTCCCATGAACACAGCAATGGAAACATCCACTCACCCAGCCCTTGGCACAGGACACTTGCCGAAGAGAGGCCTGTTACTTCCAAAGACAGGATGAGGCCTCAGAACACCTGGAAGCAGGAGAAGGAAAAGCAGGGAATGGATACCAGTGCATGGTCTGAGCCCTGTTGATGGAGCAGTAAAGGTGAAACTCTCTTTAACTTGGACGCACACTCTCAAGCGGACAGGAGACATGGGATTGAAGGTGATGCGCTGAGTGTTAGAAGAGTGCACAGCAGATGCTTGGCTGACAGAACGCAAAGAATCCAGTGCAAAATATCCCCACAGTTGATTCTGAGACCAAGCTCCGAGCTGCCAAATTTGAGGTAGCAGAGGCAGCGTTCAGGGAGGGATAGGGCTACGGATGATGGCACACGCTGAGTCTCAGGGATCTGGAGTGCGTTGTGGGATGTGGTGGGTCCTATCAAGAGAGCAAACCGACCTGTGACCCCAATGAGCAAGCAACCACCCTGGCGCACGCAGTTGAAATTATCGATCTGTCCCATGGCCACACCCAGTGCATCTGCAGGACCAGAGACCAATTGGCATTTTGCCAATAGAGCATGTGTGGGGCTGAATCAGAGATATTGTGCATCGGGTCTGAGGGATCCAGGGGGCCTTGGGTTTGAATTCAGAATGAAAAGCCTTAGGATCTGCTACATTCAAAACCTGGGCTGTGATTATGGTTTGGTTTGAGGCACAGGATGTGCAACAGCTGTGTGGTTGCCTTCGTGCACCCGTACCACAAGTATGAGAGGACAAGGAAGTGTGGTCCAAGACCACAGCGTGAGAAGAGGAAGGATTTCCTTCAGTTTATCGCTCAAAAGCGGATGCTACATTTTGAATGGCACCGGCACTGTTCGGCAGCGAGGACACCAAGTTCGGGCTGCGGGATCATTCCAGCAGGCCCTGATGTGTGACATCCATAGATATGCTTCCACTGGTGTTTCTGTAGACAGAGAAGCTCTTGGAAGAACTGGTTTCAGTGGGACATTCCCGTGGCACTACAAAGCACAAGCGCACTCACACTCTGCTCTTCTGGAAACACTCCAAAATAACATAGAGTAGAATGCAGAGCTGAGAACCTTTAGAAGCTCCATTTCCACCAGAGGAAGTGTCCTGTGCTCTTTCAGATTTGTGAGATAAGCGTAATCAAAATGAGGTTATCCTAATCGAAATATTATGGGGGGTTCATCACAGCAAAGGCAACACCAGCAATTGGAGATAGACCAGACAACACACACAGGAACAGGACATGGCATCAATGTCTAGGAAAATTTGTCCTCACAGAAATCCCATGCAATTGTGTAGAGCCAAGAGTCTAAAGTTTTCACTTAACCAAGCCATAGAAGTCTACATTAGATACCCGAAATTACCTGACCAGTAGAGATGAAGAAATACAGTAAAAGGAAAATGAAGTACCATTTTCAGTTCCAAAGAGATTGAAGGCCCTAAAGATAAGCTTTCAGACAACTAGACTGCAAAACGCTCTCCAGAGCAAGTATTGAAAATGGAGGTGAGGGAAACACTGAAGAACAACAGTGTCTCAGAATCACAAAAGGCAGAATACCAGAAAAGGGGAAGAGAAAGCCTAAAGACGAGCTAAATAATATCAGAAAACTCAGTGGATGAGAAAATATCAGGGCTAACATTCCGTCCTAAGCAGACTAGATATTGAAGAGGGACGCGTGAAAGTTTTTGAAGACAGGGGAACAGAAATCCCGCGGTCAGAAGCACACATAGGAAAGCAAGTGCAAACCATTGAAAACATTGCTGTTGAATCCTGGTTTAAGACAAGGCATGAAAGACTAAAATTCGAAAGAGTCCCAGATGGAAAAGCAAGAGATAAAGAAACAAACAATGTTTGAAAAGTTATGTGTAGAAAAATCAGACTGAAACTTGCTGAAAGCCAAGATAGAATCATCTAGGCGAATTCAGGAAGTACACAGCGTCCAAAAGAGGTGGAATCCCAATAGACTTAGCAGCAGCTGTATGATCCAAATCAACAAAGTTCATGAGCATCCCAGTGATTTAAAATGCGCCTGGAGGAAAGCAACATAGTCACAAGAGAACCTCCAGAGGGGTTTCAGCTGCTATCTCAGCAGCAATATTGCAGGACAGGGAGGAGTGCCAGGACATAGACCATAGCTTGAATGGCAAAATGCTGCCATCTAGGGTAGCCTATGCCACATGACCACCATTTCTAATAACAGCAGAGCTAGAGAATGCCACAGACCTGCAAATCTTAAAAGAATTCAGCAGTTCGAAACTTATCCTAAAAGAAAGGTTGAGAATTCTCCCCTGAAGGGATAAGCAGCAAGATGAAATGGAAAGAAGAAAACCCTTGTTGGAAATGCAAGAAGAGCATGAGTGGAAAAGAAGAAACAAGAAGAAAGCAAGGAGGACATCAAAACCCTAAAGATGGGAGAGGGAAGCAGGAAATCATAGGGGATTGGAAGCACTATCTTAAGGGAGTCAGCTTATATGACTCTCTGTTGGAAGCAAACGGAGAGATGCATGGCCTGACGTGTTTGCAAAACAAACGAGAAGCAGACCAAGAAAGAATCAAACAAACAAACAACACAAAAAGGGTAGGGTAACATGAATATTCAAAAGAAATTACTCAAGGTGATGTCAAGGATCATTCAGTACGCATCGACCCAGTATCGCGGCTTGAATGTACTCAGCACACCTGTATTCGGAAATCAGAGGCGTGCATTTATATTCGTAAATATTGATTCATATGAGCATATCGTGACCTAACCCAAATGCCGATTTGGAATCCAATGGATTCCTAGTCCGTGATATAGACTTGCAAGTCTTCCAACAGGATGAATGAATGCCATATTCTACACTACGTCGAGAAGAAATGGCACAAGCCTATAACAAGGAAAAGTAGCTCCGCAAAAGTGTACTAAGATCAAAAGAGACAGGCAGTAAAGTGCACATTGGGGATTGTATCATTCCTAGGAATTTCAGCCCCCTTGAAACAAATGGATAGATGTCCCGTGAATGCGGGTGTTTCAGCAGAAATCAACCGACGGCTATGTATTGCGGGTGTGCCCATATTACAGGAACAATACTTTCCCTTAGTGGGTCTCTGTGTACTGTGAACTGTTAGAAAGTTTAAAGACGTGTGAAACATTCAACTGGAAATGGACACACTTCCCTCCGTTGCTACAGTGCATACAGATATGAACAAAAGGAAAGAGGGAAGAACAAAGGCCCATGGGACGCTAGTGGGTAGAATCACATTTACCTTAGGAACCTCTCGTCGGATGCAGCCCCTCCCCCAACACTGACAAGATGCAGCAGCCATTGAGGATGGCAGTTAGCGGTTGGATTCCAGGTGGAATGTTGGTGTGTACCGCGAGGCTTGTTGTGGCTGGTGGATCCTAGGTAACCGGGCAGAGTTCTGTGGGTGGATCAGTGCGATGGAGGGGCTGCCACCCTCTGTGGAGCTTGGCTTAGGTCTTTGGTCCGGGAAGCTGTGTCAGTTCGAGATACTGCTGCTGCCCAAAGACCTGAGTTCACGGGTCAGTTTCCAGAACCTGAAAGGGCAGACAGTGGAAGATCTGCCTGTCTTCAGCTTACTGGAGAGGCTCCGAGGTCCTTTCAGACTTGCCCAGTCCTGTTGAAGTCGACTTTATGGGAGACACGAAGAGAAGCTGGCCGAAAATATGGCTGCACGGATTGAGGAGAGATGCGAACACATTGATGAGAGATGTTCTGCTACAATAGAGAATACTGGCCTGGAGACAGCTGTAGAGGATAGCAGGCTCGAAAGGCATTCATGAGACATATTGAACCTCGCTGATACTAGCAGAAACATACGGAGGGCCACCGTGGACTGGAGGAAGTTCCTCAATTCTCTGCTCCAAGAACGGGTCCAAGATCTCTGACGTCTAAAGAGAAGAGATGGCAGAGATGATAAAAACGCTCATGTTCTTGAAAGAGGTCAGATAATCCACACGACCCAAGGGGCAATTCCAAGCCATTCAGATCAAAGTGCACCAAGCCCAGGTAAGCCTTTTCCCAGGTTTGGGCCTAGCTATCAAGCACTTGCTCTTCCCTCCCCTCCACTCAGGCATCCATTTTGAGGGATCAGTACCTGACCTGCAATGAAGCCAGTAAGAGAAGAGCAAGCCCCTCCTAGAATCAGAGTTCCTCTAGCTCCATCCTCTGTGAACAACAGGGAACCCCATATAGGTCAAATACTCCCGTATGAAATAGATAGGAATTGAATACTTAGCTCCCACAAAGAAACGATGGCCTTCCGCTAGATTCAGCAAATGCTGGGTTTATGTCTTCTCTGGGGTGAAGGGAGTGTGGTAAGTGAGGGGAATCTTTGACTGAACTTGAATCTGTATTAGGCCTCCGTTTTTCAAGACAGTCTAGGTACATATTAGAAGTCACATAGTGAACTGAACAGTAAAAGTCGCCAATGACATGAAAGACACAGCTTATGTGGACCGTCTTTCAATTGAGTCAAGCCCCCGGGGGCAATCGATCATGGGGGTGCAGACTTGGTTGCATTCAAGTGCTTTACCCAACATGATCGGATGATTAAGCGTTCTCATCACTGATAGAAGAACACCTGGTTCTCAGTAGCCTAGCATAGCTGCAGCAGGTTTCTCATAGCTATAATGCCTCTAGGTTCTTTGGATTCAAAGCTAAATGTATATATTTAGTTCGTTTCCTCTTGTATTTTCCTTGAGAGGGATGTTACACCTTGAAATGCCAACATTGACCAGTAGGTGTCATCGGGAGTAAAGGGCACCACATGCACAAGGGAATCCAAGCTTGGGGGTTATTTCATGTTTCCATTAGTTATTTCATGGTTCCTGTTGGTTTCGGAGGCTTCAACAGTAAAGAGTTGACATGACCCCTTTAACAGTTCGGACTGCTAGTTTGCATTCTATCTGTCTATGTTTTCCTTAGAGCTGACAAAATGTTACCGAAATTGACAAGTCTGGCTTCTAGGTCGATTTAGTATGTTTCAGAAACTAACTTCATTTTCGTATAACTCCCAAAACATTTATATAAATTCTATTAAATTTTTAAAGACTGCAAATGAGATATCAACACAATGTCAAAACTGGAGTCTTCGGACAATCCCTCCCACCACTGCTGTATAGAAACAGAGAGATAAAAAAAAATCACATTTCTGTGAAATGTATCTGGAAAGTGTTGATTCATCGATGCCCAGTTGACAGAGAAGCAGTGCAACCTGCGCTCACTCGCTCCCATGAACTCAGCAATGGAAACATCCACTCACCCAGCCCTTGGCACAGGACACTTGCCGAAGAGAGGTCTGTTACTTCCAAAGACAGGATGAGGCCTCAGAACACCTGGAAGCAGGAGAAGGAAAAGCAGGGAATGGAAACCAGTGCATGGTCTGAGCCCTGTTGATGGAGCAGTAAGGGTGAAACTCTCTTTAACTTGGACGCACACTCTCAAGCGGACAGGAGACATGGGATTGAAGGTGATGCGCTGAGTGTTAGAAGAGTGCACAGCAGATGCTTGGCTGACAGAACGCAAAGAATCCAGTGCAAAATATCCCCACAGTTGATTCTGAGATCAAGCTCCGTGCTGCCAAATTTGAGGTAGCAGAGGCAGCGTTCAGGGAGGGTTAGGGCTACAGATGATGGCACACGCTGAGTCTCAGGGATCTGGAGTGCGTTGTGGGATGTGGTGGGTCCTATCAAGAGATCAAACCGACCTGTGACCCCAATGAGCAAGCAACCACCCTGGCGCACGCAGTTGAAATTATCGATCTGTCCCATGGCCACACCCAGTGCATCTGCAGGACCAGAGACCAATTGGCATTTTGCCAATAGAGCATGTGTGGGGCTGAATCAGAGATATTGTGCATCGGGTCTGAGGGATCCAGGGGGCCTTGGGTTTGAATTCAGAATGAGAAGCCTTAGGATCTGCTACATTCAAAACCTGGGCTGTGATTATGGTTTGGTTTGAGGCACAGGATGTGCAACAGCTCTGTGGTTGCCTTCGTGCACCCGTACCACAAGTATGAGAGGACAAGGAAGTGTGGTCCAAGACCACAGCGTGAGAAGAGGAAGGATTTCCTTCAGTTTATCGCTCAAAAGCGGATGCTACATTTTGAATGGCACCGGCACGGTTCGGTAGCGAGGACACCAAGTTCGGGCTGCGGGATCATTCCAGCAGGCCCTGATGTGTGACATCCATAGATATGCTTCCACTGGTGTTTCTGTAGACAGAGAAGCTCTTGGAAGAACTGGTTTCAGTGGGACATTCCCGTGGCACTACAAAGCACAAGCGCACTCACACTATGCTCTTCTGGAAACACTCCAAAATAACATAGAGTATAATGCAGAGCTGAGAACCTTTAGAAGCTCCATTTCCACCAGAGGAAGTGTCCTGTGCTCTTTCAGATTTGTGAGATAAGCGTAATCAAAATGAGGTTATCCTAATCGAAATAGTATGGGGGGATCATCACAGCAAAGGCAACACCAGCAATTGGAGATAGACCAGACAACACACACAGGAACAGGACATGGCATCAATGTCTAGGAAAATTTGTCCTCACAGAAATCCCATGCAATTGTGTAGAGCCAAGAGTCTAAAGTTTTCACTTAACCAAGCCCTAGAAGTCTACATTAGATACCCGAAATTACCTGAGCAGTAGAGATGAAGAAATACAGTAAAAGGAAAATGAAGTACCATTTTCAGTTCCAAAGAGATTGAAGGCCCTAAAGATAAGCTTTCAGACAACTAGACTGCAAAACGCTCTCCAGAGCAAGTATTGAAAATGGAGGTGAGGGAAACACTGAAGAAAAACAGTGTCTCAGCATCACAAAAGGCAGAATACCAGAAAAGGGGAAGAGAAAGCCTAAAGACGAGCTAAATAATATCAGAAAACTCAGTGGATGAGAAAATATCAGGGCTAACATTCCGTCCTAAGCAGACTAGATATTGCAGAGGGACGCGTGAAAGTTTTTGAAGACAGGGGAACAGAAATCCCTCGGTCAGAAGCACACATAGGAAAGCAAGTGCAAACCATTGAAAACATTGCTGTTGAATCCTGGTTTAAGACAAGGCATGAAAGACTAAAATTCGAAAGAGTCCCAGATGGAAAAGCAAGAGATAAAGAAACAAACAATGTTTGAAAAGTTATGTGTAGAAAAATCAGACTGAAACTTGCTGAAAGCCAAGATAGAATCATCTAGGCGAATTCAGGAAGTACACAGCGTCCAAAAGAGGTGGAATCCCAATAGACTTAGCAGCAGCTGTATGATCCAAATCAACAAAGTTCATGAGCATCCCAGTGATTTAAAATGCGCCTGGAGGAAAGCAACATAGTCACAAGAGAACCTCCAGAGGGGTTTCAGCTGCTATCTCAGCAGCAATATTGCAGGACAGGGAGGAGTGCCAGGACATAGACCATAGCTTGAATGGCAAAATGCTGCCATCTAGGGTAGCCTATGCCACATGACCACCATTTCTAATAACAGCAGAGCTAGAGAATGCCACAGACCTGCAAATCTTAAAAGAATTCAGCAGTTCGAAACTTATCCTAAAAGAAAGGTTGAGAATTCTCCCCTGAAGGGATAAGCAGCAAGATGAAATGGAAAGAAGAAAACCCTTGTTGGAAATGCAAGAAGAGCATGAGTGGAAAAGAAGAAACAAGAAGAAAGCAAGGAGGACATCAAAACCCTAAAGATGGGAGAGGGAAGCAGGAAATCATAGGGGATTGGAAGCACTATCTTAAGGGAGTCAGCTTATATGACTCTCTGTTGGAAGCAAACGGAGAGATGCATGGCCTGACGTGTTTGCAAAACAAACGAGAAGCAGACCAAGAAAGAATCAAACAAACAAACAACACAAAAAGGGTAGGGTAACATGAATATTCAAAAGAAATTACTCAAGGTGATGTCAAGGATCATTCAGTACGCATCGACCCAGTATCGCGGCTTGAATGTACTCAGCACACCTGTATTCGGAAATCAGAGGCGTGCATTTATATTCGTAAATACTGTTTCATATGAGCATATCGTGACCTAACCCAAATGCCGATTAGGAATCCAATGGATTCCTAGTCCGTGATATAGACTTGCAAGTCTTCCAACAGGATGAATGAATGCCATATTCTACACTACGTCGAGAAGAAATGGCACAAGCCTATAACAAGGAAAAGTAGCTCCGCAAAAGTGTACTAAGATCAAAAGAGACAGGCAGTAAAGTGCACATTGGGGATTGTATCATTCCTAGGAATTTCAGCCCCCTTGAAACAAATGGATAGATGTCCCGTGAATGCGGGTGTTTCAGCAGAAATCAACCGACGGCTATGTATTGCGGGTGTGCCCATATTACAGGAACAATAGTTTCCCTTAGTGGGTCTCTGTGTACTGTGAACTGTTAGAAAGTTTAAAGACGTGTGAAACATTCAACTGAAAATGGACACACTTCCCTCCGTTGCTACAGTGCATACAGATCTGAACAAAAGGAAAGAGGGAAGAACAAAGGCCCATGGGACGCTAGTGGGTAGAATCACATTTACCTTAGGAACCTCTCGTCGGATGCAGCCCCTCCCCCAACACTGACAAGATGCAGCAGCCATTGGGGATGGCAGTTAGCGGTTGGATTCCAGGTGGAATGTTGGTGTGTACCGCGAGGCTTGTTGTGGCTGGTGGATCCTAGGTAACCGGGCAGAGTTCTGTGGGTGGATCAGTGCGATGGAGGGGCTGCCGCCCTCTGTGGAGCTTGGCTTAGGTCTTTGGTCCGGGAAGCTGTGTCAGTTCGAGATACTGCTGCTGCCCAAAGACCTGAGTTCACGGGTCAGTTTCCAGAACCTGAAAGGGCAGACAGTGGAAGATCTGCCTGTCTTCAGCTTACTGGAGAGGCTCCGAGGTCCTTTCAGACTTGCCCAGTCCTGTTGAAGTCGACTTTATGGGAGACACGAAGAGAAGCTGGCCGAAAATATGGCTGCACGGATTGAGGAGAGATGCGAACACATTGATGAGAGATGTTCTGCTACAATAGAGAATACTGGCCTGGAGACAGCTGTAGAGGATAGCAGGCTCGAAAGGCATTCATGAGACATATTGAACCTCGCTGATACTAGCAGAAACATACGGAGGGCCACCGTGGACTGGAGGAAGTTCCTCAATTCTCTGCTCCAAGAACGGGTCCAAGATCTCTGACGTCTAAAGAGAAGAGATGGCAGAGATGATAAAAACGCTCATGTTCTTGAAAGAGGTCAGATAATCCACACGACCCAAGGGGCAATTCCAAGCCATTCAGATCAAAGTGCACCAAGCCCAGGTAAGCCTTTTCCCAGGTTTGGGCCTAGCTATCAAGCACTTGCTCTTCCCTCCCCTCCACTCAGGCATCCATTTTGAGGGATCAGTACCTGAGCTGCAATGAAGCCAGTAAGAGAAGAGCAAGCCCCTCCTAGAATCAGAGTTCCTCTAGCTCCATCCTCTGTGAACAACAGGGAACCCCATAAAGGTCAAATACTCCCGTATGAAATAGATAGGAATTGAATACTTAGCTCCCACAAAGAAACGATGGCCTTCCGCTAGATTCAGCAAATGCTGGGTTTATGTCTTCTCTGGGGTGAAGGGAGTGTGGTAAGTGAGGGGAATCTTTGACTGAACTTGAATCTGTATTAGGCCTCCGTTTTTCAAGACAGTCTAGGTAAATATTAGAAGTCAGATAGTGAACGGAACTGTAAAAGTCGCCAATGACATGAAAGACACAGCTTATGTGGACCGTCTTTCAATTGAGTCAAGCCCCCGGGGGCAATTGATCATGGGGGTGCAGACTTGGTTGCATTCAAGTGCTTTACCCAACATGATCGGATGATTAAGCGTTCTCATCACTGATAGAAGAACACCTGGTTCTCAGTAGCCTAGCATAGCTGCAGCAGGCTTCTCATAGCTATAATGCCTCTAGGTTCTTTGGATTCAAAGCTAAATGTATATATTTAGTTCGTTTCCTCTTGTATTTTCCTTGAGAGGGATGTTACACCTTGAAATGCCAACATTGACCAGTAGGTGTCATCGGGAGTAAAGGGCACCACATGCACAAGGGAATCCAAGCTTGGGGGTTATTTCATGTTTCCATTAGTTATTTCATGGTTCCTGTTGGTTTCGGAGGCTTCAACAGTAAAGAGTTGACATGACCCCTTTAACAGTTCGGACTGCTAGTTTGCATTCTATCTGTCTATGTTTTCCTTAGAGCTGACAAAATGTTACCGAAATTGACAAGTCTGGCTTCTAGGTCGATTTAGTATGTTTCAGAAACTAACTTCATTTTCGTATAACTCCCAAAACATTTATATAAATTCTATTAAATTTTTAGAGACTGCAAATGAGATATCAACACAATGTCAAAACTGGGGTCTTCGGACAATCCCTCCCACCACGGCTGTATAGAAACAAAGAGATAAAAAAAAATCACATTTCTGTGAAATGTATCTGGAAAGTGTTGATTCATCGATGCCCAGTTGACAGAGAAGCAGTGCAACCTGCGCTCACTCGCTCCCATGAACACAGCAATGGAAACATCCACTCACCCAGCCCTTGGCACAGGACACTTGCCGAAGAGAGGCCTGTTACTTCCAAAGACAGGATGAGGCCTCAGAACACCTGGAAGCAGGAGAAGGAAAAGCAGGGAATGGATACCAGTGCATGGTCTGAGCCCTGTTGATGGAGCAGTAAAGGTGAAACTCTCTTTAACTTGGACGCACACTCTCAAGCGGACAGGAGACATGGGATTGAAGGTGATGCGCTGAGTGTTAGAAGAGTGCACAGCAGATGCTTGGCTGACAGAACGCAAAGAATCCAGTGCAAAATATCCCCACAGTTGATTCTGAGACCAAGCTCCGAGCTGTCAAATTTGAGGTAGCAGAGGCAGCGTTCAGGGAGGGATAGGGCTACGGATGATGGCACACGCTGAGTCTCAGGGATCTGGAGTGCGTTGTGGGATGTGGTGGGTCCTATCAAGAGAGCAAACCGACCTGTGACCCCAATGAGCAAGCAACCACCCTGGCGCACGCAGTTGAAATTATCGATCTGTCCCATGGCCACACCCAGTGCATCTGCAGGACCAGAGACCAATTTGGCATTTTGCCAATAGAGCATGTGTGGGGCTGAATCAGAGATATTGTGCATCGGGTCTGAGGGATCCAGGGGGCCTTGGGTTTGAATTCAGAATGAAAAGCCTTAGGATCTGCTACATTCAAAACCTGGGCTGTGATTACGGTTTGGTTTGAGGCACAGGATGTGCAACAGCTCTGTGGTTGCCTTCGTGCACCCGTACCACAAGTATGAGAGGACAAGGAAGTGTGGTCCAAGACCACAGCGTGAGAAGAGGAAGGATTTCCTTCAGTTTATCGCTCAAAAGCGGATGCTACATTTTGAATGGCACCGGCACTGTTCGGCAGCGAGGACACCAAGTTCGGGCTGCGGGATCATTCCAGCAGGCCCTGATGTGTGACATCCATAGATATGCTTCCACTGGTGTTTCTGTAGACAGAGAAGCTCTTGGAAGAACTGGTTTCAGTGGGACATTCCCGTGGCACTACAAAGCACAAGCGCACTCACACTCTGCTCTTCTGGAAACACTCCAAAATAACATAGAGTAGAATGCAGAGCTGAGAACCTTTAGAAGCTCCATTTCCACCAGAGGAAGTGTCCTGTGCTCTTTCAGATTTGTGAGATAAGCGTAATCAAAATGAGGTTATCCTAATCGAAATATTATGGGGGGTTCATCACAGCAAAGGCAACACCAGCAATTGGAGATAGACCAGACAACACACACAGGAACAGGACATGGCATCAATGTCTAGGAAAATTTGTCCTCACAGAAATCCCATGCAATTGTGTAGAGCCAAGAGTCTAAAGTTTTCACTTAACCAAGCCATAGAAGTCTACATTAGATACCCGAAATTACCTGACCAGTAGAGATGAAGAAATACAGTAAAAGGAAAATGAAGTACCATTTTCAGTTCCAAAGAGATTGAAGGCCCTAAAGATAAGCTTTCAGACAACTAGACTGCAAAACGCTCTCCAGAGCAAGTATTGAAAATGGAGGTGAGGGAAACACTGAAGAACAACAGTGTCTCAGAATCACAAAAGGCAGAATACCAGAAAAGGGGAAGAGAAAGCCTAAAGACGAGCTAAATAATATCAGAAAACTCAGTGGATGAGAAAATATCAGGGCTAACATTCCGTCCTAAGCAGACTAGATATTGAAGAGGGACGCGTGAAAGTTTTTGAAGACAGGGGAACAGAAATCCCGCGGTCAGAAGCACACATAGGAAAGCAAGTGCAAACCATTGAAAACATTGCTGTTGAATCCTGGTTTAAGACAAGGCATGAAAGACTAAAATTCGAAAGAGTCCCAGATGGAAAAGCAAGAGATAAAGAAACAAACAATGTTTGAAAAGTTATGTGTAGAAAAATCAGACTGAAACTTGCTGAAAGCCAAGATAGAATCATCTAGGCGAATTCAGGAAGTACACAGCGTCCAAAAGAGGTGGAATCCCAATAGACTTAGCAGCAGCTGTATGATCCAAATCAACAAAGTTCATGAGCATCCCAGTGATTTAAAATGCGCCTGGAGGAAAGCAACATAGTCACAAGAGAACCTCCAGAGGGGTTTCAGCTGCTATCTCAGCAGCAATATTGCAGGACAGGGAGGAGTGCCAGGACATAGACCATAGCTTGAATGGCAAAATGCTGCCATCTAGGGTAGCCTATGCCACATGACCACCATTTCTAATAACAGCAGAGCTAGAGAATGCCACAGACCTGCAAATCTTAAAAGAATTCAGCAGTTCGAAACTTATCCTAAAAGAAAGGTTGAGAATTCTCCCCTGAAGGGATAAGCAGCAAGATGAAATGGAAAGAAGAAAACCCTTGTTGGAAATGCAAGAAGAGCATGAGTGGAAAAGAAGAAACAAGAAGAAAGCAAGGAGGACATCAAAACCCTAAAGATGGGAGAGGGAAGCAGGAAATCATAGGGGATTGGAAGCACTATCTTAAGGGAGTCAGCTTATATGACTCTCTGTTGGAAGCAAACGGAGAGATGCATGGCCTGACGTGTTTGCAAAACAAACGAGAAGCAGACCAAGAAAGAATCAAACAAACAAACAACACAAAAAGGGTAGGGTAACATGAATATTCAAAAGAAATTACTCAAGGTGATGTCAAGGATCATTCAGTACGCATCGACCCAGTATCGCGGCTTGAATGTACTCAGCACACCTGTATTCGGAAATCAGAGGCGTGCATTTATATTCGTAAATATTGATTCATATGAGCATATCGTGACCTAACCCAAATGCCGATTTGGAATCCAATGGATTCCTAGTCCGTGATATAGACTTGCAAGTCTTCCAACAGGATGAATGAATGCCATATTCTACACTACGTCGAGAAGAAATGGCACAAGCCTATAACAAGGAAAAGTAGCTCCGCAAAAGTGTACTAAGATCAAAAGAGACAGGCAGTAAAGTGCACATTGGGGATTGTATCATTCCTAGGAATTTCAGCCCCCTTGAAACAAATGGATAGATGTCCCGTGAATGCGGGTGTTTCAGCAGAAATCAACCGACGGCTATGTATTGCGGGTGTGCCCATATTACAGGAACAATACTTTCCCTTAGTGGGTCTCTGTGTACTGTGAACTGTTAGAAAGTTTAAAGACGTGTGAAACATTCAACTGGAAATGGACACACTTCCCTCCGTTGCTACAGTGCATACAGATATGAACAAAAGGAAAGAGGGAAGAACAAAGGCCCATGGGACGCTAGTGGGTAGAATCACATTTACCTTAGGAACCTCTCGTCGGATGCAGCCCCTCCCCCAACACTGACAAGATGCAGCAGCCATTGAGGATGGCAGTTAGCGGTTGGATTCCAGGTGGAATGTTGGTGTGTACCGCGAGGCTTGTTGTGGCTGGTGGATCCTAGGTAACCGGGCAGAGTTCTGTGGGTGGATCAGTGCGATGGAGGGGCTGCCACCCTCTGTGGAGCTTGGCTTAGGTCTTTGGTCCGGGAAGCTGTGTCAGTTCGAGATACTGCTGCTGCCCAAAGACCTGAGTTCACGGGTCAGTTTCCAGAACCTGAAAGGGCAGACAGTGGAAGATCTGCCTGTCTTCAGCTTACTGGAGAGGCTCCGAGGTCCTTTCAGACTTGCCCAGTCCTGTTGAAGTCGACTTTATGGGAGACACGAAGAGAAGCTGGCCGAAAATATGGCTGCACGGATTGAGGAGAGATGCGAACACATTGATGAGAGATGTTCTGCTACAATAGAGAATACTGGCCTGGAGACAGCTGTAGAGGATAGCAGGCTCGAAAGGCATTCATGAGACATATTGAACCTCGCTGATACTAGCAGAAACATACGGAGGGCCACCGTGGACTGGAGGAAGTTCCTCAATTCTCTGCTCCAAGAACGGGTCCAAGATCTCTGACGTCTAAAGAGAAGAGATGGCAGAGATGATAAAAACGCTCATGTTCTTGAAAGAGGTCAGATAATCCACACGACCCAAGGGGCAATTCCAAGCCATTCAGATCAAAGTGCACCAAGCCCAGGTAAGCCTTTTCCCAGGTTTGGGCCTAGCTATCAAGCACTTGCTCTTCCCTCCCCTCCACTCAGGCATCCATTTTGAGGGATCAGTACCTGACCTGCAATGAAGCCAGTAAGAGAAGAGCAAGCCCCTCCTAGAATCAGAGTTCCTCTAGCTCCATCCTCTGTGAACAACAGGGAACCCCATATAGGTCAAATACTCCCGTATGAAATAGATAGGAATTGAATACTTAGCTCCCACAAAGAAACGATGGCCTTCCGCTAGATTCAGCAAATGCTGGGTTTATGTCTTCTCTGGGGTGAAGGGAGTGTGGTAAGTGAGGGGAATCTTTGACTGAACTTGAATCTGTATTAGGCCTCCGTTTTTCAAGACAGTCTAGGTACATATTAGAAGTCACATAGTGAACTGAACAGTAAAAGTCGCCAATGACATGAAAGACACAGCTTATGTGGACCGTCTTTCAATTGAGTCAAGCCCCCGGGGGCAATCGATCATGGGGGTGCAGACTTGGTTGCATTCAAGTGCTTTACCCAACATGATCGGATGATTAAGCGTTCTCATCACTGATAGAAGAACACCTGGTTCTCAGTAGCCTAGCATAGCTGCAGCAGGTTTCTCATAGCTATAATGCCTCTAGGTTCTTTGGATTCAAAGCTAAATGTATATATTTAGTTCGTTTCCTCTTGTATTTTCCTTGAGAGGGATGTTACACCTTGAAATGCCAACATTGACCAGTAGGTGTCATCGGGAGTAAAGGGCACCACATGCACAAGGGAATCCAAGCTTGGGGGTTATTTCATGTTTCCATTAGTTATTTCATGGTTCCTGTTGGTTTCGGAGGCTTCAACAGTAAAGAGTTGACATGACCCCTTTAACAGTTCGGACTGCTAGTTTGCATTCTATCTGTCTATGTTTTCCTTAGAGCTGACAAAATGTTACCGAAATTGACAAGTCTGGCTTCTAGGTCGATTTAGTATGTTTCAGAAACTAACTTCATTTTCGTATAACTCCCAAAACATTTATATAAATTCTATTAAATTTTTAAAGACTGCAAATGAGATATCAACACAATGTCAAAACTGGAGTCTTCGGACAATCCCTCCCACCACTGCTGTATAGAAACAGAGAGATAAAAAAAAATCACATTTCTGTGAAATGTATCTGGAAAGTGTTGATTCATCGATGCCCAGTTGACAGAGAAGCAGTGCAACCTGCGCTCACTCGCTCCCATGAACTCAGCAATGGAAACATCCACTCACCCAGCCCTTGGCACAGGACACTTGCCGAAGAGAGGTCTGTTACTTCCAAAGACAGGATGAGGCCTCAGAACACCTGGAAGCAGGAGAAGGAAAAGCAGGGAATGGAAACCAGTGCATGGTCTGAGCCCTGTTGATGGAGCAGTAAGGGTGAAACTCTCTTTAACTTGGACGCACACTCTCAAGCGGACAGGAGACATGGGATTGAAGGTGATGCGCTGAGTGTTAGAAGAGTGCACAGCAGATGCTTGGCTGACAGAACGCAAAGAATCCAGTGCAAAATATCCCCACAGTTGATTCTGAGATCAAGCTCCGTGCTGCCAAATTTGAGGTAGCAGAGGCAGCGTTCAGGGAGGGTTAGGGCTACAGATGATGGCACACGCTGAGTCTCAGGGATCTGGAGTGCGTTGTGGGATGTGGTGGGTCCTATCAAGAGATCAAACCGACCTGTGACCCCAATGAGCAAGCAACCACCCTGGCGCACGCAGTTGAAATTATCGATCTGTCCCATGGCCACACCCAGTGCATCTGCAGGACCAGAGACCAATTGGCATTTTGCCAATAGAGCATGTGTGGGGCTGAATCAGAGATATTGTGCATCGGGTCTGAGGGATCCAGGGGGCCTTGGGTTTGAATTCAGAATGAGAAGCCTTAGGATCTGCTACATTCAAAACCTGGGCTGTGATTATGGTTTGGTTTGAGGCACAGGATGTGCAACAGCTCTGTGGTTGCCTTCGTGCACCCGTACCACAAGTATGAGAGGACAAGGAAGTGTGGTCCAAGACCACAGCGTGAGAAGAGGAAGGATTTCCTTCAGTTTATCGCTCAAAAGCGGATGCTACATTTTGAATGGCACCGGCACGGTTCGGTAGCGAGGACACCAAGTTCGGGCTGCGGGATCATTCCAGCAGGCCCTGATGTGTGACATCCATAGATATGCTTCCACTGGTGTTTCTGTAGACAGAGAAGCTCTTGGAAGAACTGGTTTCAGTGGGACATTCCCGTGGCACTACAAAGCACAAGCGCACTCACACTATGCTCTTCTGGAAACACTCCAAAATAACATAGAGTATAATGCAGAGCTGAGAACCTTTAGAAGCTCCATTTCCACCAGAGGAAGTGTCCTGTGCTCTTTCAGATTTGTGAGATAAGCGTAATCAAAATGAGGTTATCCTAATCGAAATAGTATGGGGGGATCATCACAGCAAAGGCAACACCAGCAATTGGAGATAGACCAGACAACACACACAGGAACAGGACATGGCATCAATGTCTAGGAAAATTTGTCCTCACAGAAATCCCATGCAATTGTGTAGAGCCAAGAGTCTAAAGTTTTCACTTAACCAAGCCCTAGAAGTCTACATTAGATACCCGAAATTACCTGAGCAGTAGAGATGAAGAAATACAGTAAAAGGAAAATGAAGTACCATTTTCAGTTCCAAAGAGATTGAAGGCCCTAAAGATAAGCTTTCAGACAACTAGACTGCAAAACGCTCTCCAGAGCAAGTATTGAAAATGGAGGTGAGGGAAACACTGAAGAAAAACAGTGTCTCAGCATCACAAAAGGCAGAATACCAGAAAAGGGGAAGAGAAAGCCTAAAGACGAGCTAAATAATATCAGAAAACTCAGTGGATGAGAAAATATCAGGGCTAACATTCCGTCCTAAGCAGACTAGATATTGCAGAGGGACGCGTGAAAGTTTTTGAAGACAGGGGAACAGAAATCCCTCGGTCAGAAGCACACATAGGAAAGCAAGTGCAAACCATTGAAAACATTGCTGTTGAATCCTGGTTTAAGACAAGGCATGAAAGACTAAAATTCGAAAGAGTCCCAGATGGAAAAGCAAGAGATAAAGAAACAAACAATGTTTGAAAAGTTATGTGTAGAAAAATCAGACTGAAACTTGCTGAAAGCCAAGATAGAATCATCTAGGCGAATTCAGGAAGTACACAGCGTCCAAAAGAGGTGGAATCCCAATAGACTTAGCAGCAGCTGTATGATCCAAATCAACAAAGTTCATGAGCATCCCAGTGATTTAAAATGCGCCTGGAGGAAAGCAACATAGTCACAAGAGAACCTCCAGAGGGGTTTCAGCTGCTATCTCAGCAGCAATATTGCAGGACAGGGAGGAGTGCCAGGACATAGACCATAGCTTGAATGGCAAAATGCTGCCATCTAGGGTAGCCTATGCCACATGACCACCATTTCTAATAACAGCAGAGCTAGAGAATGCCACAGACCTGCAAATCTTAAAAGAATTCAGCAGTTCGAAACTTATCCTAAAAGAAAGGTTGAGAATTCTCCCCTGAAGGGATAAGCAGCAAGATGAAATGGAAAGAAGAAAACCCTTGTTGGAAATGCAAGAAGAGCATGAGTGGAAAAGAAGAAACAAGAAGAAAGCAAGGAGGACATCAAAACCCTAAAGATGGGAGAGGGAAGCAGGAAATCATAGGGGATTGGAAGCACTATCTTAAGGGAGTCAGCTTATATGACTCTCTGTTGGAAGCAAACGGAGAGATGCATGGCCTGACGTGTTTGCAAAACAAACGAGAAGCAGACCAAGAAAGAATCAAACAAACAAACAACACAAAAAGGGTAGGGTAACATGAATATTCAAAAGAAATTACTCAAGGTGATGTCAAGGATCATTCAGTACGCATCGACCCAGTATCGCGGCTTGAATGTACTCAGCACACCTGTATTCGGAAATCAGAGGCGTGCATTTATATTCGTAAATACTGTTTCATATGAGCATATCGTGACCTAACCCAAATGCCGATTAGGAATCCAATGGATTCCTAGTCCGTGATATAGACTTGCAAGTCTTCCAACAGGATGAATGAATGCCATATTCTACACTACGTCGAGAAGAAATGGCACAAGCCTATAACAAGGAAAAGTAGCTCCGCAAAAGTGTACTAAGATCAAAAGAGACAGGCAGTAAAGTGCACATTGGGGATTGTATCATTCCTAGGAATTTCAGCCCCCTTGAAACAAATGGATAGATGTCCCGTGAATGCGGGTGTTTCAGCAGAAATCAACCGACGGCTATGTATTGCGGGTGTGCCCATATTACAGGAACAATAGTTTCCCTTAGTGGGTCTCTGTGTACTGTGAACTGTTAGAAAGTTTAAAGACGTGTGAAACATTCAACTGAAAATGGACACACTTCCCTCCGTTGCTACAGTGCATACAGATCTGAACAAAAGGAAAGAGGGAAGAACAAAGGCCCATGGGACGCTAGTGGGTAGAATCACATTTACCTTAGGAACCTCTCGTCGGATGCAGCCCCTCCCCCAACACTGACAAGATGCAGCAGCCATTGGGGATGGCAGTTAGCGGTTGGATTCCAGGTGGAATGTTGGTGTGTACCGCGAGGCTTGTTGTGGCTGGTGGATCCTAGGTAACCGGGCAGAGTTCTGTGGGTGGATCAGTGCGATGGAGGGGCTGCCGCCCTCTGTGGAGCTTGGCTTAGGTCTTTGGTCCGGGAAGCTGTGTCAGTTCGAGATACTGCTGCTGCCCAAAGACCTGAGTTCACGGGTCAGTTTCCAGAACCTGAAAGGGCAGACAGTGGAAGATCTGCCTGTCTTCAGCTTACTGGAGAGGCTCCGAGGTCCTTTCAGACTTGCCCAGTCCTGTTGAAGTCGACTTTATGGGAGACACGAAGAGAAGCTGGCCGAAAATATGGCTGCACGGATTGAGGAGAGATGCGAACACATTGATGAGAGATGTTCTGCTACAATAGAGAATACTGGCCTGGAGACAGCTGTAGAGGATAGCAGGCTCGAAAGGCATTCATGAGACATATTGAACCTCGCTGATACTAGCAGAAACATACGGAGGGCCACCGTGGACTGGAGGAAGTTCCTCAATTCTCTGCTCCAAGAACGGGTCCAAGATCTCTGACGTCTAAAGAGAAGAGATGGCAGAGATGATAAAAACGCTCATGTTCTTGAAAGAGGTCAGATAATCCACACGACCCAAGGGGCAATTCCAAGCCATTCAGATCAAAGTGCACCAAGCCCAGGTAAGCCTTTTCCCAGGTTTGGGCCTAGCTATCAAGCACTTGCTCTTCCCTCCCCTCCACTCAGGCATCCATTTTGAGGGATCAGTACCTGAGCTGCAATGAAGCCAGTAAGAGAAGAGCAAGCCCCTCCTAGAATCAGAGTTCCTCTAGCTCCATCCTCTGTGAACAACAGGGAACCCCATAAAGGTCAAATACTCCCGTATGAAATAGATAGGAATTGAATACTTAGCTCCCACAAAGAAACGATGGCCTTCCGCTAGATTCAGCAAATGCTGGGTTTATGTCTTCTCTGGGGTGAAGGGAGTGTGGTAAGTGAGGGGAATCTTTGACTGAACTTGAATCTGTATTAGGCCTCCGTTTTTCAAGACAGTCTAGGTAAATATTAGAAGTCAGATAGTGAACGGAACTGTAAAAGTCGCCAATGACATGAAAGACACAGCTTATGTGGACCGTCTTTCAATTGAGTCAAGCCCCCGGGGGCAATTGATCATGGGGGTGCAGACTTGGTTGCATTCAAGTGCTTTACCCAACATGATCGGATGATTAAGCGTTCTCATCACTGATAGAAGAACACCTGGTTCTCAGTAGCCTAGCATAGCTGCAGCAGGCTTCTCATAGCTATAATGCCTCTAGGTTCTTTGGATTCAAAGCTAAATGTATATATTTAGTTCGTTTCCTCTTGTATTTTCCTTGAGAGGGATGTTACACCTTGAAATGCCAACATTGACCAGTAGGTGTCATCGGGAGTAAAGGGCACCACATGCACAAGGGAATCCAAGCTTGGGGGTTATTTCATGTTTCCATTAGTTATTTCATGGTTCCTGTTGGTTTCGGAGGCTTCAACAGTAAAGAGTTGACATGACCCCTTTAACAGTTCGGACTGCTAGTTTGCATTCTATCTGTCTATGTTTTCCTTAGAGCTGACAAAATGTTACCGAAATTGACAAGTCTGGCTTCTAGGTCGATTTAGTATGTTTCAGAAACTAACTTCATTTTCGTATAACTCCCAAAACATTTATATAAATTCTATTAAATTTTTAGAGACTGCAAATGAGATATCAACACAATGTCAAAACTGGGGTCTTCGGACAATCCCTCCCACCACGGCTGTATAGAAACAAAGAGATAAAAAAAAATCACATTTCTGTGAAATGTATCTGGAAAGTGTTGATTCATCGATGCCCAGTTGACAGAGAAGCAGTGCAACCTGCGCTCACTCGCTCCCATGAACACAGCAATGGAAACATCCACTCACCCAGCCCTTGGCACAGGACACTTGCCGAAGAGAGGCCTGTTACTTCCAAAGACAGGATGAGGCCTCAGAACACCTGGAAGCAGGAGAAGGAAAAGCAGGGAATGGATACCAGTGCATGGTCTGAGCCCTGTTGATGGAGCAGTAAAGGTGAAACTCTCTTTAACTTGGACGCACACTCTCAAGCGGACAGGAGACATGGGATTGAAGGTGATGCGCTGAGTGTTAGAAGAGTGCACAGCAGATGCTTGGCTGACAGAACGCAAAGAATCCAGTGCAAAATATCCCCACAGTTGATTCTGAGACCAAGCTCCGAGCTGTCAAATTTGAGGTAGCAGAGGCAGCGTTCAGGGAGGGATAGGGCTACGGATGATGGCACACGCTGAGTCTCAGGGATCTGGAGTGCGTTGTGGGATGTGGTGGGTCCTATCAAGAGAGCAAACCGACCTGTGACCCCAATGAGCAAGCAACCACCCTGGCGCACGCAGTTGAAATTATCGATCTGTCCCATGGCCACACCCAGTGCATCTGCAGGACCAGAGACCAATTTGGCATTTTGCCAATAGAGCATGTGTGGGGCTGAATCAGAGATATTGTGCATCGGGTCTGAGGGATCCAGGGGGCCTTGGGTTTGAATTCAGAATGAAAAGCCTTAGGATCTGCTACATTCAAAACCTGGGCTGTGATTACGGTTTGGTTTGAGGCACAGGATGTGCAACAGCTCTGTGGTTGCCTTCGTGCACCCGTACCACAAGTATGAGTGGACAAGGAAGTGTGGTCCAAGACCACAGCGTGAGAAGAATAAGGATTTCCTTCAGTTTATCGCTCAAAATCGGATGCTACATTTTGGATGGCACCGGCACGGTTCGGCAGCGAGGACACCAAGTTCGGGCTGCGGGATCATTCCAGCAGGCCCTGATGTGTGACATCCATAGATATGCTTCCACTGGTGTTTCTGTAGGCAGAGAAGCTCTTGGAAGAACTGGTTTCAGTGGGACATTCCCGTGGAACTACAAAGCACAAGCGCACTCACACTCTGCTCTTCTAGAAACACTCCAAAATAACATAGAGTAGAATGCAGAGCTGAGAACCTTTAGAAGCTCCATTTCCACCAGAGGAAGTGTCCTGTGCTCTTTCAGATTTGTGAGATAAGCGTAATCAAAATGAGGTAATCCTAATCGAAATAGTATGGGGGGGTTCATCACAACAAAGGCAACACCAGCAATTGGAGATAGACCAGACAACACACACAGGAACAGGACATGGCATCAATGTCTAGGAAAATTTGTCCTCACAGAAATCCCACGCAATTGTGTAGAGCCAAGAGTCTAAAGTTTACACTTAACCAAGCCCTAGAAGTCTACATTAGATTCCTGAAATTACCTGACCAGTAGAGATGAAGAAATACAGTAAAAGGAAAAGGAAGTACCATTTTCAGTTCCAAAGAGATTGAAGGCCCTAAAGATAAGCTTTCAGACAATTAGACTGCAAAACGCTCTCCAGAGCAAGTATTGAAAATGGAGGTGAGGGAAACACTGAAGAACAACAGTGTCTCAGAATCACAAAAGGCAGAATACCAGAAAAGGGGAAGAGAAAGCCTAAAGACGAGCCAAATAATATCAGAAAACTCAGTGGATGAGAAAATATCAGGGCTAACATTCCATCCTAAGCAGACTAGATTTTGCAGGGGGATGCCTGAATGACTTTGAAGACAGGGGAACAGAAATCCCTCGGTCAGAAGCACACATAGGAAAGCAAGTGCAAACCAATGAAAACATTGCTGTTGAATCCTGGTTGAAGACAAGGCATGAAAGACTAAAATTCGAAAGAGTCCCAGATGGAAAAGCAAGAGATAAAGAAACAAACAATGTTTGAAAATTTATGTGTAGAAAAATCAGACTGAAACTTGCTGAAAGCCAAGATAGAATCATCTAGGCGAATTCAGGAAGTACACAGCGTCCAAAAGAGGTGGAATCCCAATAGACTTAGCAGCAGCTGTATGATCCAAATCAACAAAGTTCATGAGCATCCCAGTGATTTAAAATGCGCCTGGAGGAAAGCAACATAGTCACAAGAGAACCTCCAGAGGGGTTTCAGCTGCTATCTCAGCAGCAATATTGCAGGACAGGGAGGAGTGCCAGGACATAGACCATAGCTTGAATGGCAAAATGCTGCCATCTAGGGTAGCCTATGCCACATGACCACCATTTCTAATAACAGCAGAGCTAGAGAATGCCACAGACCTGCAAATCTTAAAAGAATTCAGCAGTTCGAAACGTATCCTAAAAGAAAGGTTGAGAATTCTCCCCTGAAGGGATAAGCAGCAAGATGAAATGGAAAGAAGAAAACCCTTATTGGAAATGCAAGAAGAGCATGAGTGGAAAAGAAGAAACAAGAAGAAAGCAAGGAGGACATCAAAACCCTAAAGATGGGAGAGGGAAGCAGGAAATCATAGGGGATTGGAAGCACTATCTTAAGGGAGTCAGCTTATATGACTCTCTGTTGGAAGCAAACGGAGAGATGCATGGCCTGACGTGTTTGCAAAACAAACGAGAAGCAGACCAAGAAAGAATCAAACAAACAAACAACACAAAAAGGGTAGGGTAACATGAATATTCAAAAGAAATTACTCAAGGTGATGTCAAGGATCATTCAGTACGCATCGACCCAGTATCGCGGCTTGAATGTACTCAGCACACCTGTATTCGGAAATCAGAGGCGTGCATTTATATTCGTAAATACTGTTTCATATGAGCATATCGTGACCTAACCCAAATGCCGATTAGGAATCCAATGGATTCCTAGTCCGTGATATAGACTTGCAAGTCTTCCAACAGGATGAATGAATGCCATATTCTACACTACGTCGAGAAGAAATGGCACAAGCCTATAACAAGGAAAAGTAGCTCCGCAAAAGTGTACTAAGATCAAAAGAGACAGGCAGTAAAGTGCACATTGGGGATTGTATCATTCCTAGGAATTTCAGCCCCCTTGAAACAAATGGATAGATGTCCCGTGAATGCGGGTGTTTCAGCAGAAATCAACCGACGGCTATGTATTGCGGGTGTGCCCATATTACAGGAACAATAGTTTCCCTTAGTGGGTCTCTGTGTACTGTGAACTGTTAGAAAGTTTAAAGACGTGTGAAACATTCAACTGAAAATGGACACACTTCCCTCCGTTGCTACAGTGCATACAGATCTGAACAAAAGGAAAGAGGGAAGAACAAAGGCCCATGGGACGCTAGTGGGTAGAATCACATTTACCTTAGGAACCTCTCGTCGGATGCAGCCCCTCCCCCAACACTGACAAGATGCAGCAGCCATTGGGGATGGCAGTTAGCGGTTGGATTCCAGGTGGAATGTTGGTGTGTACCGCGAGGCTTGTTGTGGCTGGTGGATCCTAGGTAACCGGGCAGAGTTCTGTGGGTGGATCAGTGCGATGGAGGGGCTGCCGCCCTCTGTGGAGCTTGGCTTAGGTCTTTGGTCCGGGAAGCTGTGTCAGTTCGAGATACTGCTGCTGCCCAAAGACCTGAGTTCACGGGTCAGTTTCCAGAACCTGAAAGGGCAGACAGTGGAAGATCTGCCTGTCTTCAGCTTACTGGAGAGGCTCCGAGGTCCTTTCAGACTTGCCCAGTCCTGTTGAAGTCGACTTTATGGGAGACACGAAGAGAAGCTGGCCGAAAATATGGCTGCACGGATTGAGGAGAGATGCGAACACATTGATGAGAGATGTTCTGCTACAATAGAGAATACTGGCCTGGAGACAGCTGTAGAGGGTAGCAGGCTCAAAAGGCATTCATGAGACATATTGAACCTCGCTGATACTAGCAGAAACATACGGAGGGCCACCGTGGACTGGAGGAAGTTCCTCAATTCTCTGCTCCAAGAACGGGTCCAAGATACCTGACGTCTAAAGAGAAGAGATGGCAGAGATGATAAAAACGCTCATGTTCTTGAAAGCGGTCAGATAATCCACACGACCCAAGGGGCAATTCCAAGCCATTCAGATCAAAGTGCACCAAGCCCAGGTAAGCCTTTTCCCAGGTTTGGGCCTAGCTATCAAGCACTTGCCCTTCCCTCCCCTCCACTCAGGCATCCATTTTGAGGGATCAGTACCTGAGCTGCAATGAAGCCAGTAAGAGAAGAGCAAGCCCCTCCTAGAATCAGAGTTCCTCTAGCTCCATCCTCTGTGAACAACAGGGAACCCCATAAAGGTCAAATACTCCCGTATGAAATAGATAGGAATTGAATACTTAGCTCCCACAAAGAAACGATGGCCTTCCGCTAGATTCAGCAAATGCTGGGTTTATGTCTTCTCTGGGGTGAAGGGAGTGTGGTAAGTGAGGGGAATCTTTGACTGAACTTGAATCTGTATTAGGCCTCCGTTTTTCAAGACAGTCTAGGTACATATTAGAAGTCAGATAGTGAAGTGAACAGTAAAAGTCGCCAATGACATGAAAGACACAGCTTATGTGGACCGTCTTTCAATTGAGTCAAGCCCCCGGGGGCAATCGATCATGGGGGTGCAGACTTGGTTGCATTCAAGTGCTTTACCCAACATGATCGGATGATTAAGCGTTCTCATCACTGATAGAAGAACACCTGGTTCTCAGTAGCCTAGCATAGCTGCAGCAGGCTTCTCATAGCTATAATGCCTCTAGGTTCTTTGGATTCAAAGCTAAATGTATATATTTAGTTCGTTTCCTCTTGTATTTTCCTTGAGAGGGATGTTACACCTTGAAATGCCAACATTGACCAGTAGGTGTCATCGGGAGTAAAGGGCACCACATGCACAAGGGAATCCAAGCTTGGGGGTTATTTCATGTTTCCATTAGTTATTTCATGGTTCCTGTTGGTTTCGGAGGCTTCAACAGTAAAGAGTTGACATGACCCCTTTAACAGTTCGGACTGCTAGTTTGCATTCTATCTGTCTATGTTTTCCTTAGAGCTGACAAAATGTTACCGAAATTGACAAGTCTGGCTTCTAGGTCGATTTAGTATGTTTCAGAAACTAACTTCATTTTCGTATAACTCCCAAAACATTTATATAAATTCTATTAAATTTTTAAAGACTGCAAATGAGATATCAACACAATTTCAAAACTGGAGTCTTCGGACAATCCCTCCCACCACTGCTGTATAGAAACAGAGAGATAAAAAAAATCACATTTCTGTGAAATGTATCTGGAAAGTGTTGATTCATCGATGCCCAGTTGACAGAGAAGCAGTGCAACCTGCGCTCACTCGCTCCCATGAACACAGCAATGGAAACATCCACTCACCCAGCCCTTGGCACAGGACACTTGCCGAAGAGAGGTCTGTTAATTCCAAAGACAGGATGAGGCCTCAGAACACCTGGAAGCAGGAGAAGGAAAAGCAGGTAATGGAAACCAGTGCATGGTCTGAGCCCTGTTGATGGAGCAGTATAGGTGAAACTTTCTTTAACTTGGACGCACAATCTCAAGCGGACAGGAGACATGGGACTGAAGGTGATGCGCTGAGTGTTAGAAGAGTGCACAGCAGATGCTTGGCTGACAGAACTCAAAGAATCCAGTGCAAAATATCCCCACAGTTGATTCTGAGACCGAGATCCGAGCTGCCAAATTTGAGGTAGCAGAGGCAGCGTTCAGGGAGGGATAGGGCTACGGATGATGGCACACGCTGAGTCTCAGGGATCTGGAGTGCGTTGTGGGATGTGGTGGGTCCTATCAAGAGAGCAAACCGACCTGTGACCCCAATGAGCAAGCAACCACCCTGGCGCACGCAGTTGAAATTATCGATCTGTCCCATGGCCACACCCAGTGCATCTGCAGGACCAGAGACCAATTTGGCATTTTGCCAATAGAGCATGTGTGGGGCTGAATCAGAGATATTGTGCATCGGGTCTGAGGGATCCAGGGGGCCTTGGGTTTGAATTCAGAATGAAAAGCCTTAGGATCTGCTACATTCAAAACCTGGGCTGTGATTATGGTTTGGTTTGAGGCACAGGATGTGCAACAGCTCTGTGGTTGCCTTCGTGCACCCGTGCCACAAGGATGAGAGGACAAGGAAGTGTGGTCCAAGAACACAGCGTGAGAAGAGGAAGGATTTCCTTCAGTTTATCGCTCAAAAGCGGATGCTACATTTTGGATGGCACCGGCACGGTTCGGCAGCGAGGACACCAAGTTCGGGCTGCGGGATCATTCCAGCAGGCCCTGATGTGTGACATCCATAGATATGCTTCCACTGGTGTTTCTGTAGACAGAGAAGCTCTTGGAAGAACTGGTTTCAGTGGGACATTCCCGTGGCACTACAAAGCACAAGCGCACTCACACTCAGCTCTTCTGGAAACACTCCAAAATAACATAGAGTAGAATGCAGAGCTGAGAACCTTTAGAAGCTCCATTTCCACCAGAGGAAGTGTCCTGTGCTCTTTCAGATTTGTGAGATAAGCGTAATCAAAATGAGGTAATCCTAATCGAAATAGTATGGGGGGGTTCATCACAACAAAGGCAACACCAGCAATTGGAGATAGACCAGACAACACACACAGGAACAGGACATGGCATCAATGTCTAGGAAAATTTGTCCTCACAGAAATCCCACGCAATTGTGTAGAGCCAAGAGTCTAAAGTTTACACTTAACCAAGCCCTAGAAGTCTACATTAGATTCCTGAAATTACCTGACCAGTAGAGATGAAGAAATACAGTAAAAGGAAAAGGAAGTACCATTTTCAGTTCCAAAGAGATTGAAGGCCCTAAAGATAAGCTTTCAGACAATTAGACTGCAAAACGCTCTCCAGAGCAAGTATTGAAAATGGAGGTGAGGGAAACACTGAAGAACAACAGTGTCTCAGAATCACAAAAGGCAGAATACCAGAAAAGGGGAAGAGAAAGCCTAAAGACGAGCCAAATAATATCAGAAAACTCAGTGGATGAGAAAATATCAGGGCTAACATTCCATCCTAAGCAGACTAGATTTTGCAGGGGGATGCCTGAATGACTTTGAAGACAGGGGAACAGAAATCCCTCGGTCAGAAGCACACATAGGAAAGCAAGTGCAAACCAATGAAAACATTGCTGTTGAATCCTGGTTGAAGACAAGGCATGAAAGACTAAAATTCGAAAGAGTCCCAGATGGAAAAGCAAGAGATAAAGAAACAAACAATGTTTGAAAATTTATGTGTAGAAAAATCAGACTGAAACTTGCTGAAAGCCAAGATAGAATCATCTAGGCGAATTCAGGAAGTACACAGCGTCCAAAAGAGGTGGAATCCCAATAGACTTAGCAGCAGCTTTATGATCCAAATCAACAAAGTTCATGAGCATCCCAGTGATTTAAAATGCGCCTGGAGGAAAGCAACATAGTCACAAGAGAACCTCCAGAGGGGTTTCAGCTGCTATCTCAGCAGCAATATTGCAGGACAGGGAGGAGTGCCAGGACATAGACCATAGCTTGAATGGCAAAATGCTGCCATCTAGGGTAGCCTATGCCACATGACCACCATTTCTAATAACAGCAGAGCTAGAGAATGCCACAGACCTGCAAATCTTAAAAGAATTCAGCAGTTCGAAACGTATCCTAAAAGAAAGGTTGAGAATTCTCCCCTGAAGGGATAAGCAGCAAGATGAAATGGAAAGAAGAAAACCCTTATTGGAAATGCAAGAAGAGCATGAGTGGAAAAGAAGAAACAAGAAGAAAGCAAGGAGGACATCAAAACCCTAAAAATGGGAGAGGGAAGCTGGAAATCACAGGGGATTGGAAGCACTATCTTAAGGGAGTCAGCTTATATGACTCTCTGTTGGAAGCAAACGGAGAGATGCATGGCCTGACGTGTTTGCAAAACAAACGAGAAGCAGACCAAGAAAGAATCAAACAAACAAGCAACACAAAAAGGGTAGGGTAACATGAATATTCAAAAGAAATTACTCAAGGTGATGTCAAGGATCATTCAGTACGCATCGACCCAGTATCGCGGCTTGAATGTACTCAGCACACCTGTATTCGGAAATCAGAGGCGTGCATTTATATTCGTAAATATTGATTCATATGAGGATATCGTGACCTAACCCAAATGCCGATTTGGAATCCAATGGATTCCTAGTCCGTGATATAGACTTGCAAGTCTTCCAACAGGATGAATGAATGCCATATTCTACACTACGTCGAGAAGAAATGGCACAAGCCTATAACAAGGAAAAGTAGCTCCGCAAAAGTGTACTAAGATCAAAAGAGACAGGCAGTAAAGTGCACATTGGGGATTGTATCATTCCTAGGAATTTCAGCCCCCTTGAAACAAATGGATAGATGTCCCGTGAATGCGGGTGTTTCAGCAGAAATCAACCGACGGCTATGCATTGCGGGTGTGCCCATATTACAGGAACAATACTTTCCCTTAGTGGGTCTCTGTGTACTGTGAACTGTTAGAAAGTTTAAAGACGTGTGAAACATTCAACTGAAAATGGACACACTTCCCTCCGTTGCTACAGTGCATACAGATCTGAACAAAAGGAAAGAGGGAAGAACAAAGGCCCATGGGACGCTAGTGGGTAGAATCACATTTACCTTAGGAACCTCTCGTCGGATGCAGCCCCTCCCCCAACACTGACAAGATGCAGCAGCCATTGGGGATGGCAGTTAGCGGTTGGATTCCAGGTGGAATGTTGGTGTGTACCGCGAGGCTTGTTGTGGCTGGTGGATCCTAGGTAACCGGGCAGAGTTCTGTGGGTGGATCAGTGCGATGGAGGGGCTGCCGCCCTCTGTGGAGCTTGGCTTAGGTCTTTGGTCCGGGAAGCTGTGTCAGTTCGAGATACTGCTGCTGCCCAAAGACCTGAGTTCACGGGTCAGTTTCCAGAACCTGAAAGGGCAGACAGTGGAAGATCTGCCTGTCTTCAGCTTACTGGAGAGGCTCCGAGGTCCTTTCAGACTTGCCCAGTCCTGTTGAAGTCGACTTTATGGGAGACACGAAGAGAAGCTGGCCGAAATTATGGCTGCACGGATTTATGAGAGATGCGAACACATTGATGAGAGATGTTCTGCTACAATAGAGAATACTGGCCTGGAGACAGCTGTAGAGGATAGCAGGCTCGAAAGGCATTCATGAGACATATTGAACCTCGCTGATACTAGCAGAAACATACGGAGGGCCACCGTGGACTGGAGGAAGTTCCTCAATTCTCTGCTCCAAGAACGGGTCCAAGATCTCTGACGTCTAAAGAGAAGAGATGGCAGAGATGATAAAAACGCTCATGTTCTTGAAAGAGGTCAGATAATCCACACGACCCAAGGGGCAATTCCAAGCCATTCAGATCAAAGTGCACCAAGCCCAGGTAAGCCTTTTCCCAGGTTTGGGCCTAGCTATCAAGCACTTGCTCTTCCCTCCCCTCCACTCAGGCATCCATTTTGAGGGATCAGTACCTGAGCTGCAATGAAGCCAGTAAGAGAAGAGCAAGCCCCTCCTAGAATCAGAGTTCCTCTAGCTCCATCCTCTGTGAACAACAGGGAACCCCATAAAGGTCAAATACTCCCGTATGAAATAGATAGGAATTGAATACTTAGCTCCCACAAAGAAACGATGGCCTTCCGCTAGATTCAGCAAATGCTGGGTTTATGTCTTCTCTGGGGTGAAGGGAGTGTGGTAAGTGAGGGGAATCTTTGACTGAACTTGAATCTGTATTAGGCCTCCGTTTTTCAAGACAGTCTAGGTACATATTAGAAGTCAGATAGTGAAGTGAACTGTAAAAGTCGCCAATGACATGAAAGACACAGCTTATGTGGACCGTCTTTCAATTGAGTCAAGCCCCCGGGGGCAATCGATCATGGGGGTGCAGACTTGGTTGCATTCAAGTGCTTTACCCAACATGATCGGATGATTAAGCGTTCTCATCACTGATAGAAGAACACCTGGTTCTCAGTAGCCTAGCATAGCTGCAGCAGGGTTCTCATAGCTATAATGCCTCTAGGTTCTTTGGATTCAAAGCTAAATGTATATATTTAGTTCGTTTCCTCTTGTATTTTCCTTGAGAGGGATGTTACACCTTGAAATGCCAACATTGACCAGTAGGTGTCATCGGGAGTAAAGGGCACCACATGCACAAGGGAATCCAAGCTTGGGGGTTATTTCATGTTTCCATTAGTTATTTCATGGTTCCTTTTGGTTTCGGAGGCTTCAACAGTAAAGAGTTGACATGACCCCTTTAACAGTTCGGACTGCTAGTTTGCATTCTATCTGTCTATGTTTTCCTTAGAGCTGACAAAATGTTACCGAAATTGACAAGTCTGGCTTCTAGGTCGATTTAGTATGTTTCAGAAACTAACTTCATTTTCGTATAACTCCCAAAACATTTATATAAATTCTATTAAATTTTTAAAGACTGCAAATGAGATATCAACACAATTTCAAAACTGGAGTCTTCGGACAATCCCTCCCACCACTGCTGTATAGAAACAGAGAGATAAAAAAATCACATTTCTGTGAAATGTATCTGGAAAGTGTTGATTCATCGATGCCCAGTTGACAGAGAAGCAGTGCAACCTGCGCTCACTCGCTCCCATGAACACAGCAATGGAAACATCCACTCACCCAGCCCTTGGCACAGGACACTTGCCGAAGAGAGGCCTGTTACTTCCAAAGACAGGATGAGGCCTCAGAACACCTGGAAGCAGGAGAAGGAAAAGCAGGGAATGGATACCAGTGCATGGTCTGAGCCCTGTTGATGGAGCAGTAAAGGTGAAACTCTCTTTAACTTGGACGCACACTCTCAAGCGGACAGGAGACATGGGACTGAAGGTGATGCGCTGAGTGTTAGAAGAGTGCACAGCAGATGCTTGGCTGACAGAACTCAAAGAATCCAGTGCAAAATATCCCCACAGTTGATTCTGAGACCGAGATCCGAGCTGCCAAATTTGAGGTAGCAGAGGCAGCGTTCAGGGAGGGATAGGGCTACGGATGATGGTACACGCTGAGTCTCAGGGATCTGGAGTGCGTTGTGGGATGTGGTGGGTCCTATCAAGAGAGCAAACCGACCTGTGACCCCAATGAGCAAGCAACCACCCTGGCGCACGCAGTTGAAATTATCGATCTGTCCCATGGCCACACCCAGTGCATCTGCAGGACCAGAGACCAATTTGGCATTTTGCCAATAGAGCATGTGTGGGGCTGAATCAGAGATATTGTGCATCGGGTCTGAGGGATCCAGGGGGCCTTGGGTTTGAATTCAGAATGAAAAGCCTTAGGATCTGCTACATTCAAAACCTGGGCTGTGATTATGGTTTGGTTTGAGGCACAGGATGTGCAACAGCTCTGTGGTTGCCTTCGTGCACCCGTGCCACAAGGATGAGAGGACAAGGAAGTGTGGTCCAAGACCACAGCATGAGAAGAGGAAGGATTTCCTTCAGTTTATCGCTCAAAAGCGGATGCTACATTTTGGATGGCACCGGCATGGTTCGGCAGCGAGGACAACAAGTTCGGGCTGCGGGATCATTCCAGCAGGCCCTGATGTGTGACATCCATAGATATGCTTCCACTGGTGTTTCTGTAGACAGAGAAGCTCTTGGAAGAACTGGTTTCAGTGGGACATTCCCGTGGCACTACAAAGCACAAGCGCACTCACACTCTGCTCTTCTGGAAACACTCCAAAATAACATAGAGTAGAATGCAGAGCTGAGAACCTTTAGAAGCTCCATTTCCACCAGAGGAAGTGTCCTGTGCTCTTTCAGATTTCTGAGATAAGCGTAATCAAAATGAGGTTATCCTAATCGAAATAGTATGGGGTGTTCATCACAACAAAGGCAACACCAGCAATTGGAGATAGACCAGACAACACACACAGGAACAGGACATGCCATCAATGTCTAGGAAATTTTGTCCTCACAGAAATCCCATGCAATTGTGTAGAGCCAAGAGTCTAAAGTTTTCACTTAACCAAGCCCTAGAGTCTACATTAGATACCTGAAATTACCTGACCATTAGAGATGAAGAAATACAGTAAAAGGAAAAGGAAGTACCATTTTCAGTTCCAAAGAGATTGAAGGACCTAAAGATAAGCTTTCAGACAACTAGACTGCAAAACGCTCTCCAGAGCAAGTATTGAAAATGGAGGTGAGGGAAACACTGACGAACAACAGTGTCTCAGAATCACAAAAGGCAAAATACCAGAAAACTGGAAGAGAAAGCCTAAAGACGAGCCAAATAATATCAGAAAACTCAGTGGATGAGAAAATATCAGGCTTACATTCCGTCCTAAGCAGACTAGATATTGCAGAGGGATGCGTGAATGACTTTGAAGATAGGGGAACAGACATCCCTCGGTCAGAAGCACACATAGGAAAGCAAGTGCAAATCAATGAAAACATCACTGTTGAATCCTGGTTTATGACAGGCATGAAAGACTAAAATTCGAAAGAGTCCCAGATGGAAAAGCTTGAGATAAGAAACAAACAATGTTTGAAATGTTATGTGTAGAAAAATCAGACTGAAACTTGCTGAAAGCCAAGATAGAATCATCTAGGCGAATTCAGGAAGTACACAGCGTCCAAAAGAGGTGGAATCCCAATAGACTTAGCAGCAGCTGTATGATCCAAATCAACAAAGTTCATGAGCATCCCAGTGATTTAAAATGCGCCTGGAGGAAAGCAACATAGTCACAAGAGAACCTCCAGAGGGGTTTCAGCTGCTATCTCAGCAGCAATATTGCAGGACAGGGAGGAGTGCCAGGACATAGACCATAGCTTGAATGGCAAAATGCTGCCATCTAGGGTAGCCTATGCCACATGACCACCATTTCTAATAACAGCAGAGCTAGAGAATGCCACAGACCTGCAAATCTTAAAAGAATTCAGCAGTTCGAAACTTATCCTAAAAGAAAGGTTGAGAATTCTCCCCTGAAGGGATAAGCAGCAAGATGAAATGGAAAGAAGAAAACCCTTATTGGAAATGCAAGAAGAGCATGAGTGGAAAAGAAGAAACAAGAAGAAAGCAAGGAGGACATCAAAACCCTAAAGATGGGAGAGGGAAGCAGGAAATCATAGGGGATTGGAAGCACTATCTTAAGGGAGTCAGCTTATATGACTCTCTGTTGGAAGCAAACGGAGAGATGCATGGCCTGACGTGTTTGCAAAACAAACGAGAAGCAGACCAAGAAAGAATCAAACAAACAAACAACACAAAAAGGGTAGGGTAACATGAATATTCAAAAGAAATTACTCAAGGTGATGTCAAGGATCATTCAGTACGCATCGACCCAGTATCGCGGCTTGAATGTACTCAGCACACCTGTATTCGGAAATCAGAGGCGTGCATTTATATTCGTAAATATTGATTCATATGAGCATATCGTGACCTAACCCAAATGCCGATTAGGAATCCAATGGATTCCTAGTCCGTGATATAGACTTGCAAGTCTTCCAACAGGATGAATGAATGCCATATGTCGAGAAGAATTGGCACAAGCCTATAACAAGGAAAAGTAGCTCCGCAAAAGTGTACTAAGATCAAAAGAGACAGGCAGTAAAGTGCACATTGGGGATTGTATCATTCCTAGGAATTTCAGCCCCCTTGAAACAAATGGATAGATGTCCCGTGAATGCGGGTGTTTCAGCAGAAATCAACCGACGGCTATGTATTGCGGGTGTGCCCATATTACAGGAACAATACTTTCCCTTAGTGGGTCTCTGTGTACTGTGAACTGTTAGAAAGTTTAAAGACGTGTGAAACATTCAACTGAAAATGGACACACTTCCCTCCGTTGCTACAGTGCATACAGATCTGAACAAAAGGAAAGAGGGAAGAACAAAGGCCCATGGGACACTAGTGGGTAGAATCACATTTACCTTAGGAACCTCTCGTCGGATGCAGCCCCTCCCCCAACACTGACAAGATGCAGCAGCCATTGGGGATGGCAGTTAGCGGTTAGATTCCAGGTGGAATGTTGGTGTGTACCGCGAGGCTTGTTGTGGCTGGTGGATCCTAGGTAACCGGGCAGAGTTCTGTGGGTGGATCAGTGCGATGGAGGGGCTGCCGCCCTCTGTGGAGCTTGGCTTAGGTCTTTGGTCCGGGAAGCTGTGTCAGTTCGAGATACTGCTGCTGCCCAAAGACCTGAGTTCACGGGTCAGTTTCCAGAACCTGAAAGGGCAGACAGTGGAAGATCTGCCTGTCTTCAGCTTACTGGAGAGGCTCTGAGGTCCTTTCAGACTTGCCCAGTCCTGTTGAAGTCGACTTTATGGGAGACACGAAGAGAAGCTGGCCGAAAATATGGCTGCACGGATTGAGGAGAGATGCGAACACATTGATGAGAGATGTTCTGCTACAATAGAGAATACTGGCCTGGAGACAGCTGTAGAGGATAGCAGGCTCGAAAGGCATTCATGAGACATATTGAACCTCGCTGATACTAGCAGAAACATACGGAGGGCCACCGTGGACTGGAGGAAGTTCCTCAATTCTCTGCTCCAAGAACGGGTCCAAGATCTCTGACGTCTAAAGAGAAGAGATGGCAGAGATGATAAAAACGCTCATGTTCTTGAAAGAGGTCAGATAATCCACACGACCCAAGGGGCAATTCCAAGCCATTCAGATCAAAGTGCACCAAGCCCAGGTAAGCCTTTTCCCAGGTTTGGGCCTAGCTATCAAGCACTTGCTCTTCCCTCCCCTCCACTCAGGCATCCATTTTGAGGGATCAGTACCTGAGCTGCAATGGAGCCAGTAAGAGAAGAGCAAGCCCCTCCTAGAATCAGAGTTCCTCTAGCTTCACCCTCTGTGAACAACAGGGAACCCCATATAGGTCAAATACTCTCGTATGAAATAGATAGAAATTGAATACTTAGCTCCCACAAAGAAATGATGGCCTTCCGCTAGATTCAGCAAATGCTGGGTTCATGTCTTCTCTGGGGTGAAGGGAGTGTGGTAAGTGAGGGGAATCTTTGACTGAACTTGAATCTGTATTAGGCCTCCGTTTTTCAAGACAGTCTAGGTAAATATTAGAAGTCAGATAGTGAACGGAACTGTAAAAGTCGCCAATGACATGAAAGACACAGCTTATGTGGACCGTCTTTCAATTGAGTCAAGCCCCCGGGGGCAATCGATCATGGGGGTGCAGACTTGGTTGCATTCAAGTGCTTTACCCAACATGATCGGATGATTAAGCGTTCTCATCACTGATAGAAGAAAACCTGGTTCTCAGTAGCCTAGCATAGCTGCAGCAGGCTTCTCATAGCTATAATGCCTCTAGGTTCTTTGGATTCAAAGCTAAATGTATATATTTAGTTCGTTTCCTCTTGAATTTTCCTTGAGAGGGATGTTACACCTTGAAATGCCAACATTGACCAGTAGGTGTCATCGGGAGTAAAGGGCACCACATGCACAAGTGAATCCAAGCTTGGGGTTATTTCATGTTTCCATTAGTTATTTCATGGTTCCTGTTGGTTTCGGAGGCTTCAACTGTAAAGAGTTGACATGACCACTTTAACAGTTCGGACTGCTAGTTTGCATTCTATCTGTCTATGTTTTCCTTAGAGCTGACAAAATGTTACCGAAATTGACAAGTCTGGCTTCTAGGTCGATTTAGTATGTTTCAGAAACTAACTTCATTTTCGTATAACTCCCAAAACATTTATATAAATTCTATTAAATTTTTAGAGACTGCAAATGAGATATCAACACAATGTCAAAACTGGAGTCTTCGGACAATCCCTCCCACCACGGCTGTATAGAAACAAAGAGATAAAAAAAAATCACATTTCTGTGAAATGTATCTGGAAAGTGTTGATTCATCGATGCCCAGTTGACAGAGAAGCAGTGCAACCTGCGCTCACTCGCTCCCATGAACACAGCAATGGAAACATCCACTCACCCAGCCCTTGGCACAGGACACTTGCCGAAGAGAGGCCTGTTACTTCCAAAGACAGGATGAGGCCTCAGAACACCTGGAAGCAGGAGAAGGAAAAGCAGGGAATGGATACCAGTGCATGGTCTGAGCCCTGTTGATGGAGCAGTAAAGGTGAAACTCTCTTTAACTTGGACGCACACTCTCAAGCGGACAGGAGACATGGGATTGAAGGTGATGCGCTGAGTGTTAGAAGAGTGCACAGCAGATGCTTGGCTGACAGAACGCAAAGAATCCAGTGCAAAATATCCCCACAGTTGATTCTGAGACCAAGCTCCGAGCTGCCAAATTTGAGGAAGCAGAGGCAGCGTTCAGGGAGGGATAGGGCTACGGATGATGGCACACACTGAGTCTCAGGGATCTGGAGTGCGTTGTGGGATGTGGTGGGTCCTATCAAGAGAGGAAACCGACCTGTGACCCCAATGAGCAAGCAACCACCCTGGCGCACGCAGTTGAAATTATCGATCTGTCCCATGGCCACACCCAGTGCATCTGCAGGACCAGAGACCAATTTGGCATTTTGCCAATAGAGCATGTGTGGGGCTGAATCAGAGATATTGTGCATCGGGTCTGAGGGATCCAGGAGGCCTTGGTTTTGAATTCAGAATGAAAAGCCTTAGGATCTGCTACATTCAAAACCTGGGCTGTGATTATGGTTTGGATTGAGGCACAGGATGTGCAACAGCTCTGTGGTTGCCTTCGTGCACCCGTACCACAATATGAGAGGACAAGGAAGTGTGGTCCAAGACCACAGCGTGAGAAGAGGAAGGATTTCCTTCAGTTTATCGCTCAAAAGCGGATGCTACATTTTGGATGGCACCGGCATGGTTCGGCAGCGAGGACACCAAGTTCGGGCTGCGGGATCATTCCAGCAGGCCCTGATGTGTGACATCCATAGATATGCTTCCACTGGTGTTTCTGTAGACAGAGAAGCTCTTGGAAGAACTGGTTTCAGTGGGACATTCCCGTGGCACTACAAAGCACAAGCGCACTCACACTCTGCTCTTCTGGAAACACTCCAAAATAACATAGAGTAGAATGCAGAGCTGAGAACCTTTAGAAGCTCCATTTCCACCAGAGGAAGTGTCCTGTGCTCTTTCAGATTTGTGAGATAAGCGTAATCAAAATGAGGTAATCCTAATCGAAATAGTATGGGGGGGTTCATCACAACAAAGGTAACACCAGCAATTGGAGATAGACCAGACAACACACACAGGAACAGGACATGGCATCAATGTCTAGGAAAATTTGTCCTCACAGAAATCCCACGCAATTGTGTAGAGCCAAGAGTCTAAAGTTTTCACTTAACCAAGCCCTAGAAGTCTACATTAGATTCCTGAAATTACCTGACCAGTAGAGATGAAGAAATACAGTAAAAGGAAAAGGAAGTACCATTTTCAGTTCCAAAGAGATTGAAGGCCCTAAAGATAAGCTTTCAGACAATTAGACTGCAAAACGCTCTCCAGAGCAAGTATTGAAAATGGAGGTGAGGGAAACACTGAAGAACAACAGTGTCTCAGAATCACAAAAGGCAGAATACCAGAAAAGGGGAAGAGAAAGCCTAAAGACGAGCCAAATAATATCAGAAAACTCAGTGGATGAGAAAATATCAGGGCTAACATTCCATCCTAAGCAGACTAGATTTTGCAGAGGGACGCGTGAATGACTTTGAAGACAGGGGAACAGAAATCCCTCGGTCAGAAGCACACATAGGAAATCAAGTGCAAAACAATGAAAACATTGCTGTTGAATCCTGGTTGAAGACAAGGCATGAAAGACTAAAATTCGAAAGAGTCCCAGATGGAAAAGCAAGAGATAAAGAAACAAACAATGTTTGAAAAGTTATGTGTAGAAAAATCAGACTGAAACTTGCTGAAAGCCAAGATAGAATCATCTAGGCGAATTCAGGAAGTACACAGCGTCCAAAAGAAGTGGAATCCCAATAGACTTAGCAGCAGCTGTATGATCCAAATCAACAAAGTTCATGAGCATCCCAGTGATTTAAAATGCGCCTGGAGGAAAGCAACATAGTCACAAGAGAACCTCCAGAGGGGTTTCAGCTGCTATCTCAGCAGCAATATTGCAGGACAGGGAGGAGTGCCAGGACATAGACCATAGCTTGAATGGCAAAATGCTGCCATCTAGGGTAGCCTATGCCACATGACCACCATTTCTAATAACAGCAGAGCTAGAGAATGCCACAGACCTGCAAATCTTAAAAGAATCCAGCAGTTCGAAACTTATCCTAAAAGAAAGGTTGAGAATTCTCCCCTGAAGGGATAAGCAGCAAGATGAAATGGAAAGAAGAAAACCCTTATTGGAAATGCAAGAATAGCATGAGTGGAAAAGAAGAAACAAGAAGAAAGCAAGGAGGACATCAAAACCCTAAAGATGGGAGAGGGAAGCTGGAAATCACAGGGGATTGGAAGCACTTTCTTAAGGGAGTCAGCTTATATGACTCTCTGTTGGAAGCAAACGGAGAGATGCATGGCCTGACGTGTTTGCAAAACAAACGAGAAGCAGACCAAGAAAGAATCAAACAAACAAGCAACACAAAAAGGGTAGGGTAACATGAATATTCAAAAGAAATTACTCAAGGTGATGTCAAGGATCATTCAGTACGCATCGACCCAGTATCGCGGCTTGAATGTACTCAGCACACCTGTATTTGGAAATCAGAGGCGTGCATTTATATTCGTAAATATTGATTCATATGAGCATATCGTGACCTAACCCAAATGCCGATTTGGAATCCAATGGATTCCTAGTCCGTGATATAGACTTGCAAGTCTTCCAACAGGATGAATGAATGCCATATTCTACACTACGTCGAGAAGAATTGGCACAAGCCTATAACAAGGAAAAGTAGCTCCGCAAAAGTGTACTAAGATCAAAAGAGACAGGCAGTAAAGTGCACATTGGGGATTGTATCATTCCTAGGAATTTCAGCCCCCTTGAAACAAATGGATAGATGTCCCGTGAATGCGGGTGTTTCAGCAGAAATCAACCGACGGCTATGTATTGCGGGTGTGCCCATATTACAGGAACAATACTTTCCCTTAGTGGGTCTCTGTGTACTGTGAACTGTTAGAAAGTTTAAAGACGTGTGAAATATTCAACTGAAAATGGACACACTTCCCTCCGTTGCTACAGTGCATACAGATCTGAACAAAAGGAAAGAGGGAAGAACAAAGGCCCATGGGACGCTAGTGGGTAGAATCACATTTACCTTAGGAACCTCTCGTCGGATGCAGCCCCTCCCCCAACACTGACAAGATGCAGCAGCCATTGGGGATGGCAGTTAGCGGTTGGATTCCAGGTGGAATGTTGGTGTGTACCGCGAGGCTTGTTGTGGCTGGTGGATCCTAGGTAACCGGGCAGAGTTCTGTGGGTGGATCAGTGCGATGGAGGGGCTGCCGCCCTCTGTGGAGCTTGGCTTAGGTCTTTGGTCCGGGAAGCTGTGTCAGTTCGAGATACTGCTGCTGCCCAAAGACCTGAGTTCACGGGTCAGTTTCCAGAACCTGAAAGGGCAGACAGTGGAAGATCTGCCTGTCTTCAGCTTACTGGAGAGGCTCCGAGGTCCTTTCAGACTTGCCCAGTCCTGTTGAAGTCGACTTTATGGGAGACACGAAGAGAAGCTGGCCGAAAATATGGCTGCACGGATTGAGGAGAGATGCGAACACATTGATGAGAGATGTTCTGCTACAATAGAGAATACTGGCCTGGAGACAGCTGTAGAGGATAGCAGGCTCGAAAGGCATTCATGAGACATATTGAACCTCGCTGATACTAGCAGAAACATACGGAGGGCCACCGTGGACTGGAGGAAGTTCCTCAATTCTCTGCTCCAAGAACGGGTCCAAGATACCTGACGTCTAAAGAGAAGAGATGGCAGAGATGATAAAAACGCTCATGTTCTTGAAAGCGGTCAGATAATCCACACGACCCAAGGGGCAATTCCAAGCCATTCAGATCAAAGTGCACCAAGCCCAGGTAAGCCTTTTCCCAGGTTTGGGCCTAGCTATCAAGCACTTGCTCTTCCCTCCCCTCCACTCAGGCATCCATTTTGAGGGATCAGTACCTGAGCTGCAATGAAGCCAGTAAGAGAAGAGCAAGCCCCTCCTAGAATCAGAGTTCCTCTAGCTCCATCCTCTGTGAACAACAGGGAACCCCATAAAGGTCAAATACTCCCGTATGAAATAGATAGGAATTGAATACTTAGCTCCCACAAAGAAACGATGGCCTTCCGCTAGATTCAGCAAATGCTGGGTTTATGTCTTCTCTGGGGTGAAGGGAGTGTGGTAAGTGAGGGGAATCTTTGACTGAACTTGAATCTGTATTAGGCCTCCGTTTTTCAAGACAGTCTAGGTACATATTAGAAGTCAGATAGTGAAGTGAACTGTAAAAGTCGCCAATGACATGAAAGACACAGCTTATGTGGACCGTCTTTCAATTGAGTCAAGCCCCCGGGGGCAATCGATCATGGGGGTGCAGACTTGGTTGCATTCAAGTGCTTTACCCAACATGATCGGATGATTAAGCGTTCTCATCACTGATAGAAGAACACCTGGTTCTCAGTAGCCTAGCATAGCTGCAGCAGGGTTCTCATAGCTATAATGCCTCTAGGTTCTTTGGATTCAAAGCTAAATGTATATATTTAGTTCGTTTCCTCTTGTATTTTCCTTGAGAGGGATGTTACACCTTGAAATGCCAACATTGACCAGTAGGTGTCATCGGGAGTAAAGGGCACCACATGCACAAGGGAATCCAAGCTTGGGGGTTATTTCATGTTTCCATTAGTTATTTCATGGTTCCTGTTGGTTTCGGAGGCTTCAACAGTAAAGAGTTGACATGACCCCTTTAACAGTTCGGACTGCTAGTTTGCATTCTATCTGTCTATGTTTTCCTTAGAGCTGACAAAATGTTACCGAAATTGACAAGTCTGGCTTCTAGGTCGATTTAGTATGTTTCAGAAACTAACTTCATTTTCGTATAACTCCCAAAACATTTATATAAATTCTATTAAATTTTTAAAGACTGCAAATGAGATATCAACACAATTTCAAAACTGGAGTCTTCGGACAATCCCTCCCACCACTGCTGTATAGAAACAGAGAGATAAAAAAATCACATTTCTGTGAAATGTATCTGGAAAGTGTTGATTCATCGATGCCCAGTTGACAGAGAAGCAGTGCAACCTGCGCTCACTCGCTCCCATGAACACAGCAATGGAAACATCCACTCACCCAGCCCTTGGCACAGGACACTTGCCGAAGAGAGGTCTGTTACTTCCAAAGACAGGATGAGGCCTCAGAACACCTGGAAGCAGGAGAAGGAAAAGCAGGTAATGGAAACCAGTGCATGGTCTGAGCCCTGTTGATGGAGCAGTAAAGGTGAAACTCTCTTTAACTTGGACGCACACCCTCAAGCGGACAGGAGACATGGGACTGAAGGTGATGCGCTGAGTGTTAGAAGAGTGCACAGCAGATGCTTGGCTGACAGTACTCAAAGAATCCAGTGCAAAATATCCCCACAGTTGATTCTGAGACCGAGATCCGAGCTGCCAAATTTGAGGTAGCAGAGGCAGCGTTCAGGGAGGGATAGGGCTACGGATGATGGTACACGCTGAGTCTCAGGGATCTGGAGTGCGTTGTGGGATGTGGTGGGTCCTATCAAGAGAGCAAACCGACCTGTGACCCCAATGAGCAAGCAACCACCCTGGCGCACGCAGTTGAAATTATCGATCTGTCCCATGGCCACACCCAGTGCATCTGCAGGACCAGAGACCAAGTTGGCATTTTGCCAATAGAGCATGTGTGGGGCTGAATCAGAGATATTGTGCATCGGGTCTGAGGGATCCAGGGGGCCTTGGGTTTGAATTCAGAATGAAAAGCCTTAGGATCTGCTACATTCAAAACCTGGGCTGTGATTATGGTTTGGTTTGAGGCACAGGATGTGCAACAGCTCTGTGGTTGCCTTCGTGCACCCGTGCCACAAGGATGAGAGGACAAGGAAGTGTGGTCCAAGACCACAGCATGAGAAGAGGAAGGATTTCCTTCAGTTTATCGCTCAAAAGCGGATGCTACATTTTGGATGGCACCGGCATGGTTCGGCAGCGAGGACAACAAGTTCGGGCTGCGGGATCATTCCAGCAGGCCCTGATGTGTGACATCCATAGATATGCTTCCACTGGTGTTTCTGTAGACAGAGAAGCTCTTGGAAGAACTGGTTTCAGTGGGACATTCCCGTGGCACTACAAAGCACAAGCGCACTCACACTCTGCTCTTCTGGAAACACTCCAAAATAACATAGAGTAGAATGCAGAGCTGAGAACCTTTAGAAGCTCCATTTCCACCAGAGGAAGTGTCCTGTGCTCTTTCAGATTTCTGAGATAAGCGTAATCAAAATGAGGTTATCCTAATCGAAATAGTATGGGGTGTTCATCACAACAAAGGCAACACCAGCAATTGGAGATAGACCAGACAACACACACAGGAACAGGACATGCCATCAATGTCTAGGAAAATTTGTCCTCACAGAAATCCCATGCAATTGTGTAGAGCCAAGAGTCTAAAGTTTTCACTTAACCAAGCCCTAGAGTCTACATTAGATACCTGAAATTACCTGACCATTAGAGATGAAGAAATACAGTAAAAGGAAAAGGAAGTACCATTTTCAGTTCCAAAGAGATTGAAGGACCTAAAGATAAGCTTTCAGACAACTAGACTGCAAAACGCTCTCCAGAGCAAGTATTGAAAATGGAGGTGAGGGAAACACTGACGAACAACAGTGTCTCAGAATCACAAAAGGCAAAATACCAGAAAACTGGAAGAGAAAGCCTAAAGACGAGCCAAATAATATCAGAAAACTCAGTGGATGAGAAAATATCAGGCTTACATTCCGTCCTAAGCAGACTAGATATTGCAGAGGGATGCGTGAATGACTTTGAAGATAGGGGAACAGACATCCCTCGGTCAGAAGCACACATAGGAAAGCAAGTGCAAATCAATGAAAACATCACTGTTGAATCCTGGTTTATGACAGGCATGAAAGACTAAAATTCGAAAGAGTCCCAGATGGAAAAGCAAGAGATAAAGAAACAAACAATGTATGAAAAGTTATGTGTAGAAAAATCAGACTGAAACTTGCTGAAAGCCAAGATAGAATCATCTAGGCGAATTCAGGAAGTACACAGCGTCCAAAAGAGGTGGAATCCCAATAGACTTAGCAGCAGCTGTATGATCCAAATCAACAAAGTTCATGAGCATCCCAGTGATTTAAAATGCGCCTGGAGGAAAGCAACATAGTCACAAGAGAACCTCCAGAGGGGTTTCAGCTGCTATCTCAGCAGCAATATTGCAGGACAGGGAGGAGTGCCAGGACATAGACCATAGCTTGAATGGCAAAATGCTGCCATCTAGGGTAGCCTATGCCACATGACCACCATTTCTAATAACAGCAGAGCTAGAGAATGCCACAGACCTGCAAATCTTAAAAGAATTCAGCAGTTCGAAACTTATCCTAAAAGAAAGGTTGAGAATTCTCCCCTGAAGGGATAAGCAGCAAGATGAAATGGAAAGAAGAAAACCCTTATTGGAAATGCAAGAAGAGCATGAGTGGAAAAGAAGAAACAAGAAGAAAGCAAGGAGGACATCAAAACCCTAAAGATGGGAGAGGGAAGCAGGAAATCATAGGGGATTGGAAGCACTATCTTAAGGGAGTCAGCTTATATGACTCTCTGTTGGAAGCAAACGGAGAGATGCATGGCCTGACGTGTTTGCAAAACAAACGAGAAGCAGACCAAGAAAGAATCAAACAAACAAACAACACAAAAAGGGTAGGGTAACATGAATATTCAAAAGAAATTACTCAAGGTGATGTCAAGGATCATTCAGTACGCATCGACCCAGTATCGCGGCTTGAATGTACTCAGCACACCTGTATTCGGAAATCAGAGGCGTGCATTTATATTCGTAAATATTGATTCATATGAGCATATCGTGACCTAACCCAAATGCCGATTTGGAATCCAATGGATTCCTAGTCCGTGATATAGACTTGCAAGTCTTCCAACAGGATGAATGAATGCCATATGTCGAGAAGAATTGGCACAAGCCTATAACAAGGAAAAGTAGCTCCGCAAAAGTGTACTAAGATCAAAAGAGACAGGCAGTAAAGTGCACATTGGGGATTGTATCATTCCTAGGAATTTCAGCCCCCTTGAAACAAATGGATAGATGTCCCGTGAATGCGGGTGTTTCAGCAGAAATCAACCGACGGCTATGTATTGCGGGTGTGCCCATATTACAGGAACAATACTTTCCCTTAGTGGGTCTCTGTGTACTGTGAACTGTTAGAAAGTTTAAAGACGTGTGAAACATTCAACTGAAAATGGACACACTTCCCTCCGTTGCTACAGTGCATACAGATCTGAACAAAAGGAAAGAGGGAAGAACAAAGGCCCATGGGACACTAGTGGGTAGAATCACATTTACCTTAGGAACCTCTCGTCGGATGCAGCCCCTCCCCCAACACTGACAAGATGCAGCAGCCATTGGGGATGGCAGTTAGCGGTTAGATTCCAGGTGGAATGTTGGTGTGTACCGCGAGGCTTGTTGTGGCTGGTGGATCCTAGGTAACCGGGCAGAGTTCTGTGGGTGGATCAGTGCGATGGAGGGGCTGCCGCCCTCTGTGGAGCTTGGCTTAGGTCTTTGGTCCGGGAAGCTGTGTCAGTTCGAGATACTGCTGCTGCCCAAAGACCTGAGTTCACGGGTCAGTTTCCAGAACCTGAAAGGGCAGACAGTGGAAGATCTGCCTGTCTTCAGCTTACTGGAGAGGCTCTGAGGTCCTTTCAGACTTGCCCAGTCCTGTTGAAGTCGACTTTATGGGAGACACGAAGAGAAGCTGGCCGAAAATATGGCTGCACGGATTGAGGAGAGATGCGAACACATTGATGAGAGATGTTCTGCTACAATAGAGAATACTGGCCTGGAGACAGCTGTAGAGGATAGCAGGCTCGAAAGGCATTCATGAGACATATTGAACCTCGCTGATACTAGCAGAAACATACGGAGGGCCACCGTGGACTGGAGGAAGTTCCTCAATTCTCTGCTCCAAGAACGGGTCCAAGATCTCTGACGTCTAAAGAGAAGAGATGGCAGAGATGATAAAAACGCTCATGTTCTTGAAAGAGGTCAGATAATCCACACGACCCAAGGGGCAATTCCAAGCCATTCAGATCAAAGTGCACCAAGCCCAGGTAAGCCTTTTCCCAGGTTTGGGCCTAGCTATCAAGCACTTGCTCTTCCCTCCCCTCCACTCAGGCATCCATTTTGAGGGATCAGTACCTGAGCTGCAATGGAGCCAGTAAGAGAAGAGCAAGCCCCTCCTAGAATCAGAGTTCCTCTAGCTTCACCCTCTGTGAACAACAGGGAACCCCATATAGGTCAAATACTCTCGTATGAAATAGATAGAAATTGAATACTTAGCTCCCACAAAGAAATGATGGCCTTCCGCTAGATTCAGCAAATGCTGGGTTCATGTCTTCTCTGGGGTGAAGGGAGTGTGGTAAGTGAGGGGAATCTTTGACTGAACTTGAATCTGTATTAGGCCTCCGTTTTTCAAGACAGTCTAGGTAAATATTAGAAGTCAGATAGTGAACGGAACTGTAAAAGTCGCCAATGACATGAAAGACACAGCTTATGTGGACCGTCTTTCAATTGAGTCAAGCCCCCGGGGGCAATCGATCATGGGGGTGCAGACTTGGTTGCATTCAAGTGCTTTACCCAACATGATCGGATGATTAAGCGTTCTCATCACTGATAGAAGAACACCTGGTTCTCAGTAGCCTAGCATAGCTGCAGCAGGCTTCTCATAGCTATAATGCCTCTAGGTTCTTTGGATTCAAAGCTAAATGTATATATTTAGTTCGTTTCCTCTTGAATTTTCCTGGAGAGGGATGTTACACCTTGAAATGCCAACATTGACCAGTAGGTGTCATCGGGAGTAAAGGGCACCACATGCACAAGTGAATCCAAGCTTGGGGTTATTTCATGTTTCCATTAGTTATTTCATGGTTCCTGTTGGTTTCGGAGGCTTCAACTGTAAAGAGTTGACATGACCACTTTAACAGTTCGGACTGCAAGTTTGCATTCTATCTGTCTATGTTTTCCTTAGAGCTGACAAAATGTTACCGAAATTGACAAGTCTGGCTTCTAGGTCGATTTAGTATGTTTCAGAAACTAACTTCATTTTCGTATAACTCCCAAAACATTTATATAAATTCTATTAAATTTTTAGAGACTGCAAATGAGATATCAACACAATGTCAAAACTGGAGTCTTCGGACAATCCCTCCCACCACGGCTGTATAGAAACAAAGAGATAAAAAAAAATCACATTTCTGTGAAATGTATCTGGAAAGTGTTGATTCATCGATGCCCAGTTGACAGAGAAGCAGTGCAACCTGCGCTCACTCGCTCCCATGAACACAGCAATGGAAACATCCACTCACCCAGCCCTTGGCACAGGACACTTGCCGAAGAGAGGCCTGTTACTTCCAAAGACAGGATGAGGCCTCAGAACACCTGGAAGCAGGAGAAGGAAAAGCAGGGAATGGATACCAGTGCATGGTCTGAGCCCTGTTGATGGAGCAGTAAAGGTGAAACTCTCTTTAACTTGGACGCACACTCTCAAGCGGACAGGAGACATGGGATTGAAGGTGATGCGCTGAGTGTTAGAAGAGTGCACAGCAGATGCTTGGCTGACAGAACGCAAAGAATCCAGTGCAAAATATCCCCACAGTTGATTCTGAGACCAAGCTCCGAGCTGCCAAATTTGAGGAAGCAGAGGCAGCGTTCAGGGAGGGATAGGGCTACGGATGATGGCACACGCTGAGTCTCAGGGATCTGGAGTGCGTTGTGGGATGTGGTGGGTCCTATCAAGAGAGGAAACCGACCTGTGACCCCAATGAGCAAGCAACCACCCTGGCGCACGCAGTTGAAATTATCGATCTGTCCCATGGCCACACCCAGTGCATCTGCAGGACCAGAGACCAATTTGGCATTTTACCAATAGAGCATGTGTGGGGCTGAATGAGAGATATTGTGCATCGGGTCTGAGGGATCCAGGGGGAATTGGGTTTGAATTCAGAATGAAAAGCCTTAGGATCTGCTACATTCATAACCTGGGCTGTGATTATGGTTTGGTTTGAGGCACAGGATGTGCAACAGCTCTGTGGTTGCCTTCGTGCACCCGTGCCACAAGGATGAGAGGACAAGGAAGTGTGGTCCAAGACCACAGCGTGAGAAGAGGAAGGATTTCCTTCAGTTTATCGCTCAAAAGCGGATGCTACATTTTGGATGGCACCGGCATGGTTCGGCAGCGAGGACACCAAGTTCGGGCTGCGGGATCATTCCAGCAGGCCCTGATGTGTGACATCCATAGATATGCTTCCACTGGTGTTTCTGTAGACAGAGAAGCTCTTGGAAGAACTGGTTTCAGTGGGACATTCCCGTGGCACTCCAAAGCACAAGCGCACTCACACTCTGCTCTTCTGGAAACACTCCAAAATAACATAGAGTAGAATGCAGAGCTGAGAACCTTTAGAAGCTCCATTTCCACCAGAGGAAGTGTCCTGTGCTCTTTCAGATTTGTGAGATAAGCGTAATCAAAATGAGGTTATCCTAATCGAAATAGTATGGGGTGTTCATCACAACAAAGGCAACACCAGCAATTGGAGATTGACCAGACAACACACACAGGAACAGGACATGCCATCAATGTCTAGGAAAATTTGTCCTCACAGAAATCCCATGCAATTGTGTAGAGCCAAGAGTCTAAAGTCTTCACTTAACCAAGCCCTAGAGTCTACATTAGATACCTGAAATTACCTGACCAGTAGAGATGAAGAAATACAGTAAAAGGAAAAGGAAGTACCATTTTCAGTTCCAAAGAGATTGAAGGCCCTAAAGATAAGCTTTCAGACAACTAGACTGAAAAACGCTCTCCAGAGCAAGTATTGAAAATGGAGGTGAGGGAAACACTGACGAACAACAGTGTCTCAGAATCACAAAAGGCAAAGTACCAGAAAAGGGGAAGAGAAAGCCTAAAGACGAGCCAAATAATATCAGAAAACTCAGTGGATGTGAAAATATCAGGCTTACATTCCATCCTAAGCAGACTAGATATTGCAGAGGGATGCGTGAATGACTTTGAAGACAGGGGAACAGACATCCCTCGGTCAGAAGCACACATAGGAAAGCAAGTGCAAAACAATGAAAACATCACTGTTGAATCCTGGTTTATGACAGGCATGAAAGACTAAAATTCGAAAGAGTCCCAGATGGAAAAGCTTGAGATAAAGAAACAAACAATGTTTGAAAAGTTATGTGTAGAAAAATCAGACTGAAACTTGCTGAAAGCCAAGATAGAATCATCTAGGCGAATTCAGGAAGTACACAGCGTCCAAAAGAGGTGGAATCCCAATAGACTTAGCAGCAGCTGTATGATCCAAATCAACAAAGTTCATGAGCATCCCAGTGATTTAAAATGCGCCTGGAGGAAAGCAACATAGTCACAAGAGAACCTCCAGAGGGGTTTCAGCTGCTATCTCAGCAGCAATATTGCAGGACAGGGAGGAGTGCCAGGACATAGACCATAGCTTGAATGGCAAAATGCTGCCATCTAGGGTAGCCTATGCCACATGACCACCATTTCTAATAACAGCAGAGCTAGAGAATGCCACAGACCTGCAAATCTTAAAAGAATTCAGCAGTTCGAAACTTATCCTAAAAGAAAGGTTGAGAATTCTCCCCTGAAGGGATAAGCAGCAAGATGAAATGGAAAGAAGAAAACCCTTATTGGAAATGCAAGAAGAGCATGAGTGGAAAAGAAGAAACAAGAAGAAAGCAAGGAGGACATCAAAACCCTAAAGATGGGAGAGGGAAGCAGGAAATCATAGGGGATTGGAAGCACTATCTTAAGGGAGTCAGCTTATATGACTCTCTGTTGGAAGCAAACGGAGAGATGCATGGCCTGACGTGTTTGCAAAACAAACGAGAAGCAGACCAAGAAAGAATCAAACAAACAAACAAACAACACAAAAAGGGTAGGGTAACATGAATATTCAAAAGAAATTACTCAAGGTGATGTCAAGGATCATTCAGTACGCATCGACCCAGTATCGCGGCTTGAATGTACTCAGCACACCTGTATTCGGAAATCAGAGGCGTGCATTTATATTCGTAAATATTGATTCATATGAGCATATCGTGACCTAACCCAAATGCCGATTTGGAATCCAATGGATTCCTAGTCCGTGATATAGACTTGCAAGTCTTCCAACAGGATGAATGAATGCCATATTCTACACTACGTCGAGAAGAATTGGCACAAGCCTATAACAAGGAAAAGTAGCTCCGCAAAAGTGTACTAAGATCAAAAGAGACAGGCAGTAAAGTGCACATTGGGGATTGTATCATTCCTAGGAATTTCAGCCCCCTTGAAACAAATGGATAGATGTCCCGTGAATGCGGGTGTTTCAGCAGAAATCAACCGACGGCTATGTATTGCGGGTGTGCCCATATTACAGGAATAATACTTTCCCTTAGTGGGTCTCTGTGTACTGTGAACTGTTAGAAAGTTTAAAGACGTGTGAAACATTCAACTGAAAATGGACACACTTCCCTCCGTTGCTACAGTGCATACAGATCTGAACAAAAGGAAAGAGGGAAGAACAAAGGCCCATGGGACGCTAGTGGGTAGAATCACATTTACCTTAGGAACCTCTCGTCGGATGCAGCCCCTCCCCCAACACTGACAAGATGCAGCAGCCATTGGGGATGGCAGTTAGCGGTTAGATTCCAGGTGGAATGTTGGTGTGTACCGCGAGGCTTGTTGTGGCTGGTGGATCCTAGGTAACCGGGCAGAGTTCTGTGGGTGGATCAGTGCGATGGAGGGGCTGCCGCCCTCTGTGGAGCTTGGCTTAGGTCTTTGGTCCGGGAAGCTGTGTCAGTTCGAGATACTGCTGCTGCCCAAAGACCTGAGTTCACGGGTCAGTTTCCAGAACCTGAAAGGGCAGACAGTGGAAGATCTGCCTGTCTTCAGCTTACTGGAGAGGCTCTGAGGTCCTTTCAGACTTGCCCAGTCCTGTTGAAGTCGACTTTATGGGAGACACGAAGAGAAGCTGGCCGAAAATATGGCTGCACGGATTGAGGAGAGATGCGAACACATTGATGAGAGATGTTCTGCTACAATAGAGAATACTGGCCTGGAGACAGCTGTAGAGGATAGCAGGCTCGAAAGGCATTCATGAGACATATTGAACCTCGCTGATACTAGCAGAAACATACGGAGGGCCACCGTGGACTGGAGGAAGTTCCTCAATTCTCTGCTCCAAGAACGGGTCCAAGATCTCTGACGTCTAAAGAGAAGAGATGGCAGAGATGATAAAAACGCTCATGTTCTTGAAAGAGGTCAGATAATCCACACGACCCAAGGGGCAATTCCAAGCCATTCAGATCAAAGTGCACCAAGCCCAGGTAAGCCATTTCCCAGGTTTGGGCCTAGCTATCAAGCACTTGCTCTTCCCTCCCCTCCACTCAGGCATCCATTTTGAGGGATCAGTACCTGAGCTGCAATGGAGCCAGTAAGAGAAGAGCAAGCCCCTCCTAGAATCAGAGTTCCTCTAGCTTCATCCTCTGTGAACAACAGGGAACCCCATAAAGGTCAAATACTCTCGTATGAAATAGATAGGAATTGAATACTTAGCTCCCACAAAGAAACGATGGCCTTCCGCTAGATTCAGCAAATGCTGGGTTCATGTCTTCTCTGGGGTGAAGGGAGTGTGGTAAGTGAGGGGAATCTTTGACTGAACTTGAATCTGTATTAGGCCTCCGTTTTTCAAGACAGTCTAGGTACATATTAGAAGTCAGATAGTGAACGGAACTGTAAAAGTCGCCAATGACATGAAAGACACAGCTTATGTGGACCATCTTTCAATTGAGTCAAACCCCCGGGGGCAATAGATCATGGGGGTGCAGACTTGGTTGCATTCAAGTGCTTTACCCAACATGATCGGATGATTAAGCGTTCTCATCACTGACAGAAGAACACCTGGTTCTCAGTAGCCTAGCATAGCTGCAGCAGGCTTCTCATAGCTATAATGCCTCTAGGTTCTTTGGATTCAAAGCTAAATGTATATATTTAGTTCGTTTCCTCTTGTATTTTCCTTGAGAGGGATGTTACACCTTGAAATGCCAACATTGACCAGTAGGTGTCATCGGGAGTAAAGGGCACCACATGCACAAGTGAATCCAAGCTCGGGGGTTATTTCATGTTTCCATTAGTTATTTCATGGTTCCTGTTGGTTTCGGAGGCTTCAACAGTAAAGAGTTGACATGACCCCTTTAACAGTTCGGACTGCTAGTTTGCATTCTATCTGTCTATGTTTTCCTTAGAGCTGACAAAATGTTACCGAAATTGACAAGTCTGGCTTCTAGGTCGATTTAGTATGTTTCAGAAACTAACTTCATTTTCGTATAACTCCCTAAACATTTATATAAATTCTATTAAATTTTTAGAGACTGCAAGTGAGATATCAACACAATGTCAAAACTGGAGTCTTCGGACAATCCCTCCCACCACGGCTGTATAGAAACAAAGAGATAAAAAAAATCACATTTCTGTGAAATGTATCTGGAAAGTGTTGATTCATCGATGCCCAGTTGACAGAGAAGCAGTGCAACCTGCGCTCACTCGCTCCCATGAACACAGCAATGGAAACATCCACTCACCCAGCCCTTGGCACAGGACACTTGCCGAAGAGAGGCCTGTTACTTCCAAAGACAGGATGAGGCCTCAGAACACCTGGAAGCAGGAGAAGGAAAAGCAGGGAATGGATACCAGTGCATGGTCTGAGCCCTGTTGATGGAGCAGTAAAGGTGAAACTCTCTTTAACTTGGACGCACACTCTCAAGCGGACAGGAGACATGGGATTGAAGGTGATGCGCTGAGTGTTAGAAGAGTGCACAGCAGATGCTTGGCTGACAGAACTCAAAGAATCCAGTGCAAAATATCCCCACAGTTGATTCTGAGACCAAGCTCCGAGCTGCCAAATTTGAGGTAGCAGAGGCAGCGTTCAGGGAGGGATATGGCTACGGATGATGGCACACGCTGAGTCTCAGGGATCTGGAGTGCGTTGTGGGATATGGTGGGTCCTATCAAGAGAGCAAACCGACATGTGACCCCAATGAGCAAGCAACCACCCTGGCGCACGCAGTTGAAATTATCGAACTGTCCCATGGCCACACCCAGTGCATCTGCAGGACCAGAGACCAATCTGGCATTTTGCCAATAGAGCATGTGTGGGGCTGAATCAGAGATATTGTGCATCGGGTCTGAGGGATCCAGGGGCCCTTGGGTTTGAATTCAGAATGAAAAGCCTTAGGAACTGCTACATTCAAAACCTGGGCTGTGATTATGGTTTGGTTTGAGGCACAGGATGTGAAACAGCTTTGTGGTTGCCTTCGTGCACCCGTACCACAAGTATGAGAGGACAAGGAAGTGTGGTCCAAGACCACAGTGTGAGAAGAGGAAGGATTTCCTTCAGTTTATCGCTCAAAAGTGGATGCTACATTTTGGATGGCACCGGCACGGTTCGGCAGCGAGGACACCAAGTTCGGGCTGCGGGATCATTCCAGCAGGCCCTGATGTGTGACATCCATAGATATGCTTCCACTGGTGTTTCTGTAGACAGAGAAGCTCTTGGAAGAACTGGTTTCAGTGGGACATTCCCGTGGCACTCCAAAGCACAAGCGCACTCACACTCTGCCCTTCTGGAAACACTCCAAAATAACATAGAGTAGAATGCAGAGCTGAGAACCTTTAGAAGCTCCATTTCCACCAGAGGAAGTGTCCTGTGCTCTTTCAGATTTGTGAGATAAGCGTAATCAAAATGAGGTTATCCTAATCGAAATAGTATGGGGTGTTCATCACAACAAAGGCAACACCATCAATTGGAGATAGACCAGACAACACACACAGGAACAGGACACGGCATCAATGTCTAGGAAAATTTGTCCTCACAGAAATCCCATGCAATCGTGTAGAGTCAAGAGTCTAAACTTTTCACTTAACCAAGCCTTTGAAGTCTACATTAGATACCTGAAATTACCTGACCAGTAGAGGTGAAGAAATACAGTAAAAGGAAAAGGAAGTACCATTTTCAGTTCCAAAGAGATTGAAGGCCCTAAAGATAAGCTTTCAGACAACTAGACTGCAAAACGCTCTCCAGAGCAAGTATTGAAAATGGAGGTGAGGGAAATACTGAGGAACAACAGTGTCTCAGGATCACAAAAGGCAAAATACCAGAAAACTGGAAGAGAAAGCCTAAAGACGAGCCAAATAATATCAGAAAACTCAGTGGATGAGAAAATATCAGGCTTACATTCCGTCCTAAGCAGACTAGATATTGCAGAGGGATGCGTGAATGACTTTGAAGACAGGGGAACAGACATCCCTCGGTCAGAAGCACACATAGGAAAGCAAGTGCAAACCAATGAAAACATCACTGTTGAATCCTGGTTTATGACAGGCATGAAAGACTAAAATTCGAAAGAGTCCCAGATGGAAAAGCTTGAGATAAAGAAACAAACAATGTTTGAAAAGTTATGTGTAGAAAAATCAGACTGAAACTTGCTGAAAGCCAAGATAGAATCATCTAGGCGAATTCAGGAAGTACACAGCGTCCAAAAGAGGTGGAATCCCAATAGACTTAGCAGCAGCTGTATGATCCAAATCAACAAAGTTCATGAGCATCCCAGTGATTTAAAATGCGCCTGGAGGAAAGCAACATAGTCACAAGAGAACCTCCAGAGGGGTTTCAGCTGCTATCTCAGCAGCAATATTGCAGGACAGGGAGGAGTGCCAGGACATAGACCATAGCTTGAATGGCAAAATGCTGCCATCTAGGGTAGCCTATGCCACATGACCACCATTTCTAATAACAGCAGAGCTAGAGAATGCCACAGACCTGCAAATCTTAAAAGAATCCAGCAGTTCGAAACTTATCCTAAAAGAAAGGTTGAGAATTCTCCCCTGAAGGGATAAGCAGCAAGATGAAATGGAAAGAAGAAAACCCTTATTGGAAATGCAAGAAGAGCATGAGTGGAAAAGAAGAAACAAGAAGAAAGCAAGGAGGACATCAAAACCCTAAAGATGGGAGAGGGAAGCAGGAAATCATAGGGGATTGGAAGCACTATCTTAAGGGAGTCAGCTTATATGACTCTCTGTTGGAAGCAAACGGAGAGATGCATGGCCTGACGTGTTTGCAAAACAAACGAGAAGCAGACCAAGAAAGAATCAAACAAACAAACAACACAAAAAGGGTAGGGTAACATGAATATTCAAAAGAAATTACTCAAGGTGATGTCAAGGATCATTCAGTACGCATCGACCCAGTATCGCGGCTTGAATGTACTCAGCACACCTGTATTCGGAAATCAGAGGCGTGCATTTATATTCGTAAATATTAATTCATATGAGCATATCGTGACCTAACCCAAATGCCGATTTGGAATCCAATGGATTCCTAGTCCGTGATATAGACTTGCAAGTCTTCCAACAGGATGAATGAATGCCATATTCTACACTACGTCGAGAAGAAATGGCACAAGCCTATAACAAGGAAAAGTAGCTCCGCAAAAGTGTACTAAGATCAAAAGAGACAGGCAGTAAAGTGCACATTGGGGATTGTATCATTCCTAGGAATTTCAGCCCCCTTGAAACAAATGGATAGATGTCCCGTGAATGCGGGTGTTTCAGCAGAAATCAACCGACGGCTATGTATTGCGGGTGTGCCCATATTACAGGAACAATAGTTTCCCTTAGTGGGTCTCTGTGTACTGTGAACTGTTAGAAAGTTTAAAGACGTGTGAAACATTCAACTGAAAATGGACACACTTCCCTCCGTTGCTACAGTGCATACAGATCTGAACAAAAGGAAAGAGGGAAGAACAAAGGCCCATGGGACGCTAGTGGGTAGAATCACATTTACCTTAGGAACCTCTCGTCGGATGCAGCCCCTCCCCCAACACTGACAAGATGCAGCAGCCATTGGGGATGGCAGTTAGCTGTTAGATTCCAGGTGGAATGTTGGTGTGTACCACGAGGCTTGTTGTGGCTGGTGGATCCTAGGTAAGCGGGCAGAGTTCTGTGGGTGGATCAGTGCGATGGAGGGGCTGCCGCCCTCTGTGGAGCTTGGCTTTGGTCTTTGGTCCGGGAAGCTGTGTCAGTTCGAGATACTGCTGCTGCCCAAAGACCTGAGTTCACGGGTCAGTTTCCAGAACCTGAAAGGGCAGACAGTGGAAGATCTGCCTGTCTTCAGCTTACTGGAGAGGCTCCGAGGTCCTTTCAGACTTGCCCAGTCCTGTTGAAGTTGACTTTATGGGAGACACGAAGAGAAGCTGGCCGAAAATATGGCTGCACGGATTGAGGAGAGATGCGAACACATTGAAGAGAGATGTTCTGCTACAATAGAGAATACTGGCCTGGAGACAGCTGTAGAGGATAGCAGGCTCGAAAGGCATTCATGAGACATATTGAACCTCGCTGATACTAGCAGAAACATACGGAGGGCCACCGTGGACTGGAGGAAGTTCCTCAATTCTCTGCTCCAAGAACGGGTCCAAGATCTCTGACGTCTAAAGAGAAGAGATGGCAGAGATGATAAAAACGCTCATGTTCTTGAAAGAGGTCAGATAATCCACACGACCCAAGGGGCAATTCCAAGCCATTCAGATCAAAGTGCACCAAGCCCAGGTAAGCCTTTTCCCAGCTTTGGGCCTAGCTACCAACACTTGCTCTTCCCTCCCCTCCACTCAGGCATCCATTTTGAGGGATCAGTACCTGAGCTGCAATGAAGCCAGTAAGAGAAGAGCAAGCCCCTCCTAGAATCAGAGTTCCTCTAGCTTCATCCTCTGTGAACAACAGGGAACCCCATAAAGGTCAAATACTCTCGTATGAAATAGATAGAAATTGAATACTTAGCTCCCACAAAGAAATGATGGCCTTCCGCTAGATTCAGCAAATGCTGGGTTCATGTCTTCTCTGGGGTGAAGGGAGTGTGGTAAGTGAGGGGAATCTTTGACTGAACTTGAATCTGTATTAGGCCTCCGTTTTTCAAGACAGTCTAGGTACATATTAGAAGTCAGATAGTGAACGGAACTGTAAAAGTCGCCAATGACATGAAAGACACAGCTTATGTGGACCGTCTTTCAATTGAGTCAAGCCCCCGGGGGCAATCGATCATGGGGGTGCAGACTTGGTTGCATTCAAGTGCTTTACCCAACATGATCGGATGATTAAGCGTTCTCATCACTGATAGAAGAACACCTGGTTCTCAGTAGCCTAGCATAGCTGCAGCAGGGTTCTCATAGCTATAATGCCTCTAGGTTCTTTGGATTCAAAGCTAAATGTATATATTTAGTTCGTTTCCTCTTGAATTTTCCTTGAGAGGGATGTTACACCTTGAAATGCCAACATTGACCAGTAGGTGTCATCGGGAGTAAAGGGCACCACATGCACAAGTGAATCGAAGCTTGGGGTTATTTCATGTTTCCATTAGTTATTTCATGGTTCCTGTTGGTTTCGGAGGCTTCAACTGTAAAGAGTTGACATGACCCCTTTAACAGTTCGGACTGCTAGTTTGCATTCTATCTGTCTATGTTTTCCTTAGAGCTGACAAAATGTTACCGAAATTGACAAGTCTGGCTTCTAGGTCGATTTAGTATGTTTCAGAAACTAACTTCATTTTCGTATAACTCCCAAAACATTTATATAAATTCTATTAAATTTTTAAAGACTGCAAATGAGATATCAACACAATGTCAAAACTGGAGTCTTCGGACAATCCCTCCCACCACGGCTGTATAGAAACAAAGAGATAAAAAAAAATCACATTTCTGTGAAATGTATCTGGAAAGTGTTGATTCATCGATGCCCAGTTGACAGAGAAGCAGTGCAACCTGCGCTCACTCGCTCCCATGAACACAGCAATGGAAACATCCACTCACCCAGCCCTTGGCACAGGACACTTGCCGAAGAGAGGCCTGTTACTTCCAAAGACAGGATGAGGCCTCAGAACACCTGGAAGCAGGAGAAGGAAAAGCAGGGAATGGATACCAGTGCATGGTCTGAGCCCTGTTGATGGAGCAGTAAAGGTGAAACTCTCTTTAACTTGGACGCACACTCTCAAGCGGACAGGAGACATGGGATTGAAGGTGATGCGCTGAGTGTTAGAAGAGTGCACAGCAGATGCTTGGCTGACAGAACGCAAAGAATCCAGTGCAAAATATCCCCACAGTTGATTCTGAGACCAAGCTCCGAGCTGCCAAATTTGAGGAAGCAGAGGCAGCGTTCAGGGAGGGATAGGGCTACGGATGATGGCACACGCTGAGTCTCAGGGATCTGGAGTGCGTTGTGGGATGTGGTGGGTCCTATCAAGAGAGGAAACCGACCTGTGACCCCAATGAACAAGCAACCACCCTGGCGCACGCAGTTGAAATTATCGATCTGTCCCATGGCCACACCCAGTGCATCTGCAGGACCAGAGACCAATTTGGCATTTTACCAATAGAGCATGTGTGGGGCTGAATCAGAGATATTGTGCATCGGGTCTGAGGGATCCAGGGGGCCTTGGGTTTGAATTCAGAATGAAAAGCCTTAGGATCTGCTACATTCAAAACCTGGGCTGTGATAATGGTTTGGTTTGAGGCACAGGATGGGCAACAGCTCTGTGGTTGCTTTCGTGCACCCGTGCCACAAGGATGAGAGGACAAGGAAGTGTGGTCCAAGACCACAGCATGAGAAGAGGAAGGATTTCCTTCAGTTTATCGCTCAAAAGCGGATGCTACATTTTGGATGGCACCGGCATGGTTCGGCAGCGAGGACACGAAGTTCGGGCTGCGGGATCATTCCAGCAGGCCCTGATGTGTGACATCCATAGATATGCTTCCACTGGTGTTTCTGTAGACAGAGAAGCTCTTGGAAGAACTGGTTTCAGTGGGACATTCCCGTGGCACTCCAAAGCACAAGCGCACTCACACTCTGCTCTTCTGGAAACACTCCAAAATAACATAGAGTAGAATGCAGAGCTGAGAACCTTTAGAAGCTCCATTTCCACCAGAGGAAGTGTCCTGTGCTCTTTCAGATTTGTGAGATAAGCGTAATCAAAATGAGGTTATCCTAATCGAAATAGTATGGGGGGTTCATCACAACAAAGGCAACACCAGCAATTGGAGATAGACCAGACAACACACACAGGAACAGGACATGCCATCAATGTCTAGGAAAATTTGTCCTCACAGAAATCCCATGCAATTGTGTAGAGCCAAGAGTCTAAAGTTTTCACTTAACCAAGCCCTAGAATTCTACATTAGATACCCGAAATTACCTGACCAGTAGAGATGAAGAAATACAGTAAAAGGAAAATGAAGTACCATTTTCAGTTCCAAAGAGATTGAAGGCCCTAAAGATAAGCTTTCAGAGAACCAGACTGCAAAACGCTCTCCAGAGCAAGTGTTGAAAATGGAGGTGAGGGAAACACTGAAGAACAACAGTGTCTCAGAATCACAAAAGGCAGAATACAAGAAAAGGGGAAGAGAAAGCCTAAAGACGAGCTAAATAATATCAGAAAACTCAGTGGATGTGAAAATATCAGGGCTAACATTCCGTCCTAAGCAGACTAGATATTGCAGAGGGACGCGTGAAATTTTTTGAAGACAGGGGAACAGAAATCCCTCGGTCAGAAGCACACATAGGAAAGCAAGTTCAAACCAATGAAAACATTGCTGTTGAATTCTGGTTTAAGGCAAGGCATGAAAGACTAAAATTCGAAAGAGTCCCAGATGGAAAAGCAAGAGATAAAGAAACAAACAATGTTTGAAAAGTTATGTGTAGAAAAATCAGACTGAAACTTGCTGAAAGCCAAGATAGAATCATCTAGGCGAATTCAGGAAGTACACAGCGTCCAAAAGAGGTGGAATCCCAATAGACTTAGCAGCAGCTGTATGATCCAAATCAACAAAGTTCATGAGCATCTCAGTGATTTAAAATGCGCCTGGAGGAAAGCAACATAGTCACAAGAGAACCTCCAGAGGGGTTTCAGCTGCTATCTCAGCAGCAATATTGCAGGACAGGGAGGAGTGCCAGGACATAGACCATAGCTTGAATGGCAAAATGCTGCCATCTAGGGTAGCCTATGCCACATGACCACCATTTCTAATAACAGCAGAGCTAGAGAATGCCACAGACCTGCAAATCTTAAAAGAATTCAGCAGTTCGAAACTTATCCTAAAAGAAAGGTTGAGAATTCTCCCCTGAAGGGATAAGCAGCAAGATGAAATGGAAAGAAGAAAACCCTTATTGGAAATGCAAGAAGAGCATGAGTGGAAAAGAAGAAACAAGAAGAAAGCAAGGAGGACATCAAAACCCTAAAGATGGGAGAGGGAAGCAGGAAATCATAGGGGATTGGAAGCACTATCTTAAGGGAGTCAGCTTATATGACTCTTTGTTGGAAGCAAACGGAGAGATGCATGGCCTGACGTGTTTGCAAAACAAACGAGAAGCAGACCAAGAAAGAATCAAACAAACAAACAACACAAAAAGGGTAGGGTAACATGAATATTCAAAAGAAATTACTCAAGGTGATGTCAAGGATCATTCAGTACGCATCGACCCAGTATCGCGGCTTGAATGTACTCAGCACACCTGTATTCGGAAATCAGAGGCGTGCATTTATATTCGTAAATATTGATTCATATGAGCATATCGTGACCTAACCCAAATGCCGATTTGGAATCCAATGGATTCCTAGTCCGTGATATAGACTTGCAAGTCTTCCAACAGGATGAATGAATGCCATATTCTACACTACGTCGAGAAGAAATGGCACAAGCCTATAACAAGGAAAAGTAGCTCCGCAAAAGTGTACTAAGATCAAAAGAGACAGGCAGTAAAGTGCACATTGGGGATTGTATCATTCCTAGGAATTTCAGCCCCCTTGAAACAAATGGATAGATGTCCCGTGAATGCGGGTGTTTCAGCAGAAATCAACCGACGGCTATGTATTGCGGGTGTGCCCATATTACAGGAACAATAGTTTCCCTTAGTGGGTCTCTGTGTACTGTGAACTGTTAGAAAGTTTAAAGACGTGTGAAACATTCAACTGAAAATGGACACACTTCCCTCCGTTGCTACAGTGCATACAGATCTGAACAAAAGGAAAGAGGGAAGAACAAAGGCCCATGGGACGCTAGTGGGTAGAATCACATTTACCTTAGGAACCTCTCGTCGGATGCAGCCCCTCCCCCAACACTGACAAGATGCAGCAGCCATTGGGGATGGCAGTTAGCGGTTGGATTCCAGGTGGAATGTTGATGTGTACCGCGAGGCTTGTTGTGGCTGGTGGATCCTAGGTAACCGGGCAGAGTTCTGTGGGTGGATCAGTGCGATGGAGGGGCTGCCGCCCTCTGTGGAGCTTGGCTTAGGTCTTTGGTCCGGGAAGCTGTGTCAGTTCGAGATACTGCTGCTGCCCAAAGACCTGAGTTCACGGGTCAGTTTCCAGAACCTGAAAGGGCAGACAGTGGAAGATCTGCCTGTCTTCAGCTTACTGGAGAGGCTCCGAGGTCCTTTCAGACTTGCCCAGTCCTGTTGAAGTCGACTTTATGGGAGACACGAAGAGAAGCTGGCCGAAAATATGGCTGCACGGATTGAGGAGAGATGCGAACACATTGATGAGAGATGTTCTGCTACAATAGAGAATACTGGCCTGGAGACAGCTGTAGAGGATAGCAGGCTCGAAAGGCATTCATGAGACATATTGAACCTCGCTGATACTAGCAGAAACATACGGAGGGCCACCGTGGACTGGAGGAAGTTCCTCAATTCTCTGCTCCAAGAACGGGTCCAAGATCTCTGACGTCTAAAGAGAAGAGATGGCAGAGATGATAAAAACGCTCATGTTCTTGAAAGAGGTCAGATAATCCACACGACCCAAGGGGCAATTCCAAGCCATTCAGATCAAAGTGCACCAAGCCCAGGTAAGCCTTTTCCCAGGTTTGGGCCTAGCTATCAAGCACTTGCTCTTCCCTCCCCTCCACTCAGGCATCCATTTTGAGGGATCAGTACCTGAGCTGCAATGAAGCCAGTAAGAGAAGAGCAAGCCCCTCCTAGAATCAGAGTTCCTCTAGCTTCATCCTCTGTGAACAACAGGGAACCCCATAAAGGTCAAATACTCTCGTATGAAATAGATAGGAATTGAATACTTAGCTCCCACATAGAAACGATGGCCTTCCGCTAGATTCAGCAAATGCTGGGTTCATGTCTTCTCTGGGGTGAAGGGAGTGTGGTAAGTGAGGGGAATCTTTGACTGAACTTGAATCTGTATTAGGCCTCCGTTTTTCAAGACAGTCTAGGTACATATTAGAAGTCAGATAGTGAACGGAACTGTAAAAGTCGCCAATGACATGAAAGACACAGCTTATGTGGACCGTCTTTCAATTGAGTCAAGCCCCCGGGGGCAATCGATCATGGGGGTGCAGACTTGGTTGCATTCAAGTGCTTTACCCAACATGATCGGATGATTAAGTGTTCTCATCACTGATAGAAGAACACCTGGTTCTCAGTAGCCTAGCATAGCTGCAGCAGGCTTCTCATAGCTATAATGCCTCTAGGTTCTTTGGATTCAAAGCTAAATGTATATATTTAGTTCGTTTCCTCTTGTATTTTCCTTGAGAGGGATGTTACACCTTGAAATGCCAACATTGACCAGTAGGTGTCATCGGGAGTAAAGGGCACCACATGCACAAGTGAATCCAAGCTTGGGGGTTATTTCATGTTTCCATTAGTTATTTCATGGTTCCTGTTGGTTTCGGAGGCTTCAACAGTAAAGAGTTGACATGACCCCTTTAAAAGTTCGGACTGCTAGTTTGCATTCTATCTGTCTATGTTTTCCTTAGAGCTGACAAAATGTTACCGAAATTGACAAGTCGGGCTTCTAGGTCGAATTAGTATGTTTCAGAAACTAACTTCATTTTCGTATAACTCCCAAAACATTTATATATATTCTATTAAATTTTTAGAGACTGCAAATGAGATATCAACACAATGTCAAAACTGGAGTCTTCGGACAATCCCTCCCACCACGGCTGTATAGAAACAAAGAGATAAAATAAAATCACATTTCTGTGAAATGTATCTGGAAAGTGTTGATTCATCGATGCCCAGTTGACAGAGAAGCAGTGCAACCTGCGCTCACTCGCTCCCATGAACACAGCAATGGAAACATCCACTCACCCAGCCCTTGGCACAGGACACTTGCCGAAGAGAGGCCTGTTACTTCCAAAGACAGGATGAGGCCTCAGAACACCTGGAAGCAGGAGAAGGAAAAGCAGGGAATGGATACCAGTGCATGGTCTGAGCCCTGTTGATGGAGCAGTAAAGGTGAAACTCTCTTTAACTTGGACGCACACTCTCAAGCGGACAGGAGACATGGGATTGAAGGTGATGCGCTGAGTGTTAGAAGAGTGCACAGCAGATGCTTGGCTGACAGAACGCAAAGAATCCAGTGCAAAATATCCCCACAGTTGATTCTGAGACCAAGCTCCGAGCTGCCAAATTTGAGGTAGCAGAGGCAGCGTTCAGGGAGGGATAGGGCTACGGATGATGGCACACGCTGAGTCTCAGGGATCTGGAGTGCGTTGTGGGATGTGGTGGGTCCTATCAAGAGAGCAAACCGACCTGTGACCCCAATGAGCAAGCAACCACCCTGGCGCACGCAGTTGAAATTATCGATCTGTCCCATGGCCACACCCAGTGCATCTGCAGGACCAGAGACCAATTTGGCATTTTGCCAATAGAGCATGTGTGGGGCTGAATCAGAGATATTGTGCATCGGGTCTGAGGGATCCAGGGGGCCTTGGGTTTGAATTCAGAATGAAAAGCCTTAGGATCTGCTACATTCAAAACCTGGGCTGTGATTATGGTTTGGTTTGAGGCACAGGATGTGCAACAGCTCTGTGGTTGCCTTCGTGCACCCGTACCACAAGGATGAGAGGACAAGGAAGTGTGGTCCAAGACCACAGCGTGAGAAGAGGAAGGATTTCCTTCAGTTTATCGCTCAAAAGCGGATGCTACATTTTGAAAGGCACCGGCACGGTTCGGCAGCGAGGACACCAAGTTCGGGCTGCGGGATCATTCCAGCAGGCCCTGATGTGTGACATCCATAGATATGCTTCCACTGGTGTTTCTGTAGACAGAGAAGCTCTTGGAAGAACTGGTTTCTGTGGGACATTCCCGTGGCACTACAAAGCACAAGCGCACTCACAGTCTGCTCTTCTGGAAACACTCCAAAATAACATAGAGTAGAATGCAGAGCTGAGAACCTTTAGAAGCTCCATTTCCACCAGAGGAAGTGTCCTGTGCTCTTTCAGATTTGTGAGATAAGCGTAATCAAAATGAGGTTATCCTAATCGAAATAGTATGGGGGGTTCATCACAACAAAGGCAACACCAGCAATTGGAGATAGACCAGACAACACACACAGGAAAAGGACATGGCATCAATGTCTAGGAAAATTTGTCCTCACAGAAATCCCATGCAATTGTGTAGAGATAAGAGTCTTAAGTTTTCACTTAACCAAGCCATAGAAGTCTACATTAGATACCCGATATTAACTGACCAGTAGAGATGAAGAAATACAGTAAAAGGAAAAGGAAGTACCATTTTCAGTTCCAAAGAGATTGAAGGCCCTAAAGATAAGCTTTCAGACAACTAGACTGCAAAACGCTCTCCAGAGCAAGTGTTGAAAATGGAGGTGAGGGAAACACTGAAGAACAACAGTGTCTCAGAATCACAAAAGGCAGAATACCAGAAAAGGGGAAGAGAAAGCCTAAAGACGAGCTAAATAATATCAGAAAACTCAGTGGATGAGAAAATATCAGGGCTAACATTCCGTCCTAAGCAGACTAGATATTGCAGAGGGACGCGTGAAATTTTTTGAAGACAGGGGAACAGAAATCCCTCGGTCAGAAGCACACATAGGAAAGCAAGTTCAAACCAATGAAAACATTGCTGTTGAATCCTGGTTTAAGGCAAGGCATGAAAGACTAAAATTCGAAAGAGTCCCAGATGGAAAAGCAAGAGATAAAGAAACAAACAATGTTTGAAAAGTTATGTGTAGAAAAATCAGACTGAAACTTGCTGAAAGCCAAGATAGAATCATCTAGGCGAATTCAGGAAGTACACAGCGTCCAAAAGAGGTGGAATCCCAATAGACTTAGCAGCAGCTGTATGATCCAAATCAACAAAGTTCATGAGCATCCCAGTGATTTAAAATGCGCCTGGAGGAAAGCAACATAGTCACAAGAGAACCTCCAGAGGGGTTTCAGCTGCTATCTCAGCAGCAATATTGCAGGACAGGGAGGAGTGCCAGGACATAGACCATAGCTTGAATGGCAAAATGCTGCCATCTAGGGTAGCCTATGCCACATGACCACCATTTCTAATAACAGCAGAGCTAGAGAATGCCACAGACCTGCAAATCTTAAAAGAATTCAGCAGTTCGAAACTTATCCTAAAACAAAGGTTGAGAATTCTCCCCTGAAGGGATAAGCAGCAAGATGAAATGGAAAGAAGAAAACCCTTATTGGAAATGCAAGAAGAGCATGAGTGGAAAAGAAGAAACAAGAAGAAAGCAAGGAGGACATCAAAACCCTAAAGATGGGAGAGGGAAGCAGGAAATCATAGGGGATTGGAAGCACTATCTTAAGGGAGTCAGCTTATATGACTCTTTGTTGGAAGCAAACGGAGAGATGCATGGCCTGACGTGTTTGCAAAACAAACGAGAAGCAGACCAAGAAAGAATCAAACAAACAAACAACACAAAAAGGGTAGGGTAACATGAATATTCAAAAGAAATTACTCAAGGTGATGTCAAGGATCATTCAGTACGCATCGACCCAGTATCGCGGCTTGAATGTACTCAGCACACCTGTATTCGGAAATCAGAGGCGTGCATTTATATTCGTAAATATTGATTCATATGAGCATATCGTGACCTAACCCAAATGCCGATTTGGAATCCAATGGATTCCTAGTCCGTGATATAGACTTGCAAGTCTTCCAACAGGATGAATGAATGCCATATTCTACACTACGTCGAGAAGAAATGGCACAAGCCTATAACAAGGAAAAGTAGCTCCGCAAAAGTGTACTAAGATCAAAAGAGACAGGCAGTAAAGTGCACATTGGGGATTGTATCATTCCTAGGAATTTCAGCCCCCTTGAAACAAATGGATAGATGTCCCGTGAATGCGGGTGTTTCAGCAGAAATCAACCGACGGCTATGTATTGCGGGTGTGCCCATATTACAGGAACAATAGTTTCCCTTAGTGGGTCTCTGTGTACTGTGAACTGTTAGAAAGTTTAAAGACGTGTGAAACATTCAACTGAAAATGGACACACTTCCCTCCGTTGCTACAGTGCATACAGATCTGAACAAAAGGAAAGAGGGAAGAACAAAGGCCCATGGGACGCTAGTGGGTAGAATCACATTTACCTTAGGAACCTCTCGTCGGATGCAGCCCCTCCCCCAACACTGACAAGATGCAGCAGCCATTGGGGATGGCAGTTAGCGGTTGGATTCCAGGTGGAATGTTGATGTGTACCGCGAGGCTTGTTGTGGCTGGTGGATCCTAGGTAACCGGGCAGAGTTCTGTGGGTGGATCAGTGCGATGGAGGGGCTGCCGCCCTCTGTGGAGCTTGGCTTAGGTCTTTGGTCCAGGAAGCTGTGTCAGTTTGAGATACTGCTGCTGCCCAAAGACCTGAGTTCACGGGTCAGTTTCCAGAACCTGAAAGGGCAGACAGTGGAAGATCTGCCTGTCTTCAGCTTACTGGAGAGGCTCCGAGGTCCTTTCAGACTTGCCCAGTCCTGTTGAAGTCGACTTTATGGGAGACACGAAGAGAAGCTGGCCGAAAATATGGCTGCACGGATTGAGGAGAGATGCGAACACATTGATGAGAGATGTTCTGCTACAATAGAGAATACTGGCCTGGAGACAGCTGTAGAGGATAGCAGGCTCGAAAGGCATTCATGAGACATATTGAACCTCGCTGATACTAGCAGAAACATACGGAGGGCCACCGTGGACTGGAGGAAGTTCCTCAATTCTCTGCTCCAAGAACGGGTCCAAGATCTCTGACGTCTAAAGAGAAGAGATGGCAGAGATGATAAAAACGCTCATGTTCTTGAAAGAGGTCAGATAATCCACACGACCCAAGGGGCAATTCCAAGCCATTCAGATCAAAGTGCACCAAGCCCAGGTAAGCCTTTTCCCAGGTTTGGGCCTAGCTATCAAGCACTTGCTCTTCCCTCCCCTCCACTCAGGCATCCATTTTGAGGGATCAGTACCTGAGCTGCAATGAAGCCAGTAAGAGAAGAGCAAGCCCCTCCTAGAATCAGAGTTCCTCTAGCTTCATCCTCTGTGAACAACAGGGAACCCCATAAAGGTCAAATACTCTCGTATGAAATAGATAGGAATTGAATACTTAGCTCCCACATAGAAACGATGGCCTTCCGCTAGATTCAGCAAATGCTGGGTTCATGTCTTCTCTGGGGTGAAGGGAGTGTGGTAAGTGAGGGGAATCTTTGACTGAACTTGAATCTGTATTAGGCCTCCGTTTTTCAAGACAGTCTAGGTACATATTAGAAGTCAGATAGTGAACGGAACTGTAAAAGTCGCCAATGACATGAAAGACACAGCTTATGTGGACCGTCTTTCAATTGAGTCAAGCCCCCGGGGGCAATCGATCATGGGGGTGCAGACTTGGTTGCATTCAAGTGCTTTACCCAACATGATCGGATGATTAAGTGTTCTCATCACTGATAGAAGAACACCTGGTTCTCAGTAGCCTAGCATAGCTGCAGCAGGCTTCTCATAGCTATAATGCCTCTAGGTTCTTTGGATTCAAAGCTAAATGTATATATTTAGTTCGTTTCCTCTTGTATTTTCCTTGAGAGGGATGTTACACCTTGAAATGCCAACATTGACCAGTAGGTGTCATCGGGAGTAAAGGGCACCACATGCACAAGTGAATCCAAGCTTGGGGGTTATTTCATGTTTCCATTAGTTATTTCATGGTTCCTGTTGGTTTCGGAGGCTTCAACAGTAAAGAGTTGACATGACCCCTTTAAAAGTTCGGACTGCTAGTTTGCATTCTATCTGTCTATGTTTTCCTTAGAGCTGACAAAATGTTACCGAAATTGACAAGTCGGGCTTCTAGGTCGAATTAGTATGTTTCAGAAACTAACTTCATTTTCGTATAACTCCCAAAACATTTATATATATTCTATTAAATTTTTAGAGACTGCAAATGAGATATCAACACAATGTCAAAACTGGAGTCTTCGGACAATCCCTCCCACCACGGCTGTATAGAAACAAAGAGATAAAAAAAAATCACATTTCTGTGAAATGTATCTGGAAAGTGTTGATTCATCGATGCCCAGTTGACAGAGAAGCAGTGCAACCTGCGCTCACTCGCTCCCATGAACACAGCAATGGAAACATCCACTCACCCAGCCCTTGGCACAGGACACTTGCCGAAGAGAGGCCTGTTACTTCCAAAGACAGGATGAGGCCTCAGAACACCTGGAAGCAGGAGAAGGAAAAGCAGGGAATGGATACCAGTGCATGGTCTGAGCCCTGTTGATGGAGCAGTAAAGGTGAAACTCTCTTTAACTTGGACGCACACTCTCAAGCGGACAGGAGACATGGGATTGAAGGTGATGCGCTGAGTGTTAGAAGAGTGCACAGCAGATGCTTGGCTGACAGAACGCAAAGAATCCAGTGCAAAATATCCCCACAGTTGATTCTGAGACCAAGCTCCGAGCTGCCAAATTTGAGGTAGCAGAGGCAGCGTTCAGGGAGGGATAGGGCTACGGATGATGGCACACGCTGAGTCTCAGGGATCTGGAGTGCGTTGTGGGATGTGGTGGGTCCTATCAAGAGAGCAAACCGACCTGTGACCCCAATGAGCAAGCAACCACCCTGGCGCACGCAGTTGAAATTATCGATCTGTCCCATGGCCACACCCAGTGCATCTGCAGGACCAGAGACCAATTTGGCATTTTGCCAATAGAGCATGTGTGGGGCTGAATCAGAGATATTGTGCATCGGGTCTGAGGGATCCAGGGGGCCTTGGGTTTGAATTCAGAATGAAAAGCCTTAGGATCTGCTACATTCAAAACCTGGGCTGTGATTATGGTTTGGTTTGAGGCACAGGATGTGCAACAGCTCTGTGGTTGCCTTCGTGCACCCGTACCACAAGGATGAGAGGACAAGGAAGTGTGGTCCAAGACCACAGCGTGAGAAGAGGAAGGATTTCCTTCAGTTTATCGCTCAAAAGCGGATGCTACATTTTGAAAGGCACCGGCACGGTTCGGCAGCGAGGACACCAAGTTCGGGCTGCGGGATCATTCCAGCAGGCCCTGATGTGTGACATCCATAGATATGCTTCCACTGGTGTTTCTGTAGACAGAGAAGCTCTTGGAAGAACTGGTTTCTGTGGGACATTCCCGTGGCACTACAAAGCACAAGCGCACTCACAGTCTGCTCTTCTGGAAACACTCCAAAATAACATAGAGTAGAATGCAGAGCTGAGAACCTTTAGAAGCTCCATTTCCACCAGAGGAAGTGTCCTGTGCTCTTTCAGATTTGTGAGATAAGCGTAATCAAAATGAGGTTATCCTAATCGAAATAGTATGGGGGGTTCATCACAACAAAGGCAACACCAGCAATTGGAGATAGACCAGACAACACACACAGGAAAAGGACATGGCATCAATGTCTAGGAAAATTTGTCCTCACAGAAATCCCATGCAATTGTGTAGAGATAAGAGTCTTAAGTTTTCACTTAACCAAGCCATAGAAGTCTACATTAGATACCCGATATTAACTGACCAGTAGAGATGAAGAAATACAGTAAAAGGAAAAGGAAGTACCATTTTCAGTTCCAAAGAGATTGAAGGCCCTAAAGATAAGCTTTCAGACAACTAGACTGCAAAACGCTCTCCAGAGCAAGTGTTGAAAATGGAGGTGAGGGAAACACTGAAGAACAACAGTGTCTCAGAATCACAAAAGGCAGAATACCAGAAAAGGGGAAGAGAAAGCCTAAAGACGAGCTAAATAATATCAGAAAACTCAGTGGATGAGAAAATATCAGGGCTAACATTCCGTCCTAAGCAGACTAGATATTGCAGAGGGACGCGTGAAATTTTTTGAAGACAGGGGAACAGAAATCCCTCGGTCAGAAGCACACATAGGAAAGCAAGTTCAAACCAATGAAAACATTGCTGTTGAATCCTGGTTTAAGGCAAGGCATGAAAGACTAAAATTCGAAAGAGTCCCAGATGGAAAAGCAAGAGATAAAGAAACAAACAATGTTTGAAAAGTTATGTGTAGAAAAATCAGACTGAAACTTGCTGAAAGCCAAGATAGAATCATCTAGGCGAATTCAGGAAGTACACAGCGTCCAAAAGAGGTGGAATCCCAATAGACTTAGCAGCAGCTGTATGATCCAAATCAACAAAGTTCATGAGCATCCCAGTGATTTCAAATGCACCTGGAGGAAAGCAACATAGTCACAAGAGAACCTCCAGAGGGGTTTCAGCTGCTATCTCAGCAGCAATATTGCAGGACAGGGAGGAGTGCCAGGACATAGACCATAGCTTGAATGGCAAAATGCTGCCATCTAGGGTAGCCTATGCCACATGACCACCATTTCTAATAACAGCAGAGCTAGAGAATGCCACAGACCTGCAAATCTTAAAAGAATTCAGCAGTTCGAAACTTATCCTAAAAGAAAGGTTGAGAATTCTCCCCTGAAGGGATAAGCAGCAAGATGAAATGGAAAGAAGAAAACCCTTATTGGAAATGCAAGAAGAGCATGAGTGGAAAAGAAGAAACAAGAAGAAAGCAAGGAGGACATCAAAACCCTAAAGATGGGAGAGGGAAGCAGGAAATCATAGGGGATTGGAAGCACTATCTTAAGGGAGTCAGCTTATATGACTCTCTGTTGGAAGCAAACGGAGAGATGCATGGCCTTACGTGTTTGCAAAACAAACGAGAAGCAGACCAAGAAAGAATCAAACAAACAAACAACACAAAAAGGGTAGGGTAACATGAATATTCAAAAGAAATTACTCAAGGTGATGTCAAGGATCATTCAGTACGCATCGACCCAGTATCGCGGCTTCAATGTACTCAGCACACCTGTATTCGGAAATCAGAGGCGTGCATTTATATTCGTAAATATTGATTCATATGAGCATATCGTGACCTAACCCAAATGCCGATTTGGAATCCAATGGATTCCTAGTCCGTGATATAGACTTGCAAGTCTTCCAACAGGATGAATGAATGCCATATTCTACACTACGTCGAGAAGAAATGGCACAAGCCTATAACAAGGAAAAGTAGCTCCGCAAAAGTGTACTAAGATCAAAAGAGACAGGCAGTAAAGTGCACATTGGGGATTGTATCATTCCTAGGAATTTCAGCCCCCTTGAAACAAATGGATAGATGTCCCGTGAATGCGGGTGTTTCAGCAGAAATCAACCGACGGCTATGTATTGCAGGTGTGCCCATATTACAGGAACAATAGTTTCCCTTAGTGGGTCTCTGTGTACTGTGAACTGTTAGAAAGTTTAAAGACGTGTGAAACATTCAACTGAAAATGGACACACTTCCCTCCGTTGCTACAGTGCATACAGATCTGAACAAAAGGAAAGAGGGAAGAACAAAGGCCCATGGGACGCTAGTGGGTAGAATCACATTTACCTTAGGAACCTCTCGTCGGATGCAGCCCCTCCCCCAACACTGACAAGATGCAGCAGCCATTGGGGATGGCAGTTAGCGGTTGGATTCCAGGTGGAATGTTGGTGTGTACCGCGAGGCTTGTTGTGGCTGGTGGATCCTAGGTAACCGGGCAGAGTTCTGTGGGTGGATCAGTGCGATGGAGGGGCTGCCGCCCTCTGTGGAGCTTGGCTTAGGTCTTTGGTCCGGGAAGCTGTGTCAGTTCGAGATACTGCTGCTGCCCAAAGACCTGAGTTCACGGGTCAGTTTCCAGAACCTGAAAGGGCAGACAGTGGAAGATCTGCCTGTCTTCAGCTTACTGGAGAGGCTCCGAGGTCCTTTCAGACTTGCCCAGTCCTGTTGAAGTCGACTTTATGGGAGACACGAAGAGAAGCTGGCCGAAAATATGGCTGCACGGATTGAGGAGAGATGCGAACACATTGATGAGAGATGTTCTGCTACAATAGAGAATACTGGCCTGGAGACAGCTGTAGAGGATAGCAGGCTCGAAAGGCATTCATGAGACATATTGAACCTCGCTGATACTAGCAGAAACATACGGAGGGCCACCGTGGACTGGAGGAAGTTCCTCAATTCTCTGCTCCAAGAACGGGTCCAAGATCTCTGACGTCTAAAGAGAAGAGATGGCAGAGATGATAAAAACGCTCATGTTCTTGAAAGAGGTCAGATAATCCACACGACCCAAGGGGCAATTCCAAGCCATTCAGATCAAAGTGCACCAAGCCCAGGTAAGCCTTTTCCCAGGTTTGGGCCTAGCTATCAAGCACTTGCTCTTCCCTCCCCTCCACTCAGGCATCCATTTTGAGGGATCAGTACCTGAGCTGCAATGGAGCCAGTAAGAGAAGAGCAAGCCCCTCCTAGAATCAGAGTTCCTCTAGCTTCATCCTCTGTGAACAACAGGGAACCCCATAAAGGTCAAATACTCTCGTATGAAATAGATAGGAATTGAATACTTAGCTCCCACAAAGAAACGATGGCCTTCCGCTAGATTCAGCAAATGCTGGGTTCATGTCTTCTCTGGGGTGAAGGGAGTGTGGTAAGTGAGGGGAATCTTTGACTGAACTTGAATCTGTATTAGGCCTCCGTTTTTCAAGACAGTCTAGGTACATATTAGAAGTCAGATAGTGAACGGAACTGTAAAAGTCGCCAATGACATGAAAGACACAGCTTATGTGGACCGTCTTTCAATTGAGTCAAGCCCCCGGGGGCAATCGATCATGGGGGTGCAGACTTGGTTGCATTCAAGTGCTTTACCCAACATGATCGGATGATTAAGCGTTCTCATCACTGATAGAAGAACACCTGGTTCTCAGTAGCCTAGCATAGCTGCAGCAGGCTTCTCATAGCTATAATGCCTCTAGGTTCTTTGGATTCAAAGCTAAATGTATATATTTAGTTCGTTTCCTCTTGTATTTTCCTTGAGAGGGATGTTACACCTTGAAATGCCAACATTGACCAGTAGGTGTCATCGGGAGTAAAGGGCACCACATGCACAAGTGAATCCAAGCTTGGGGGTTATTTCATGTTTCCATTAGTTATTTCATGGTTCCTGTTGGTTTCGGAGGCTTCAACAGTAAAGAGTTGACATGACCCCTTTAAAAGTTCGGACTGCTAGTTTGCATTCTATCTGTCTATGTTTTCCTTAGAGCTGACAAAATGTTACCGAAATTGACAAGTCGGGCTTCTAGGTCGAATTAGTATGTTTCAGAAACTAACTTCATTTTCGTATAACTCCCAAAACATTTATATATATTCTATTAAATTTTTAGAGACTGCAAATGAGATATCAACACAATGTCAAAACTGGAGTCTTCGGACAATCCCTCCCACCACGGCTGTATAGAAACAAAGAGATAAAAAAAAATCACATTTCTGTGAAATGTATCTGGAAAGTGTTGATTCATCGATGCCCAGTTGACAGAGAAGCAGTGCAACCTGCGCTCACTCGCTCCCATGAACACAGCAATGGAAACATCCACTCACCCAGCCCTTGGCACAGGACACTTGCCGAAGAGAGGCCTGTTACTTCCAAAGACAGGATGAGGCCTCAGAACACCTGGAAGCAGGAGAAGGAAAAGCAGGGAATGGATACCAGTGCATGGTCTGAGCCCTGTTGATGGAGCAGTAAAGGTGAAACTCTCTTTAACTTGGACGCACACTCTCAAGCGGACAGGAGACATGGGATTGAAGGTGATGCGCTGAGTGTTAGAAGAGTGCACAGCAGATGCTTGGCTGACAGAACGCAAAGAATCCAGTGCAAAATATCCCCACAGTTGATTCTGAGACCAAGCTCCGAGCTGCCAAATTTGAGGTAGCAGAGGCAGCGTTCAGGGAGGGATAGGGCTACGGATGATGGCACACGCTGAGTCTCAGGGATCTGGAGTGCGCTGTGGGATGTGGTGGTTCCTATCAAGAGAGCAAACCGACCTGTGACCCCAATGAGCAAGCAACCACCCTGGCGCACGCAGTTGAAATTATCGATCTGTCCCATGGCCACACCCAGTGCATCTGCAGGACCAGAGACCAATTTGGCATTTTGCCAATAGAGCATGTGTGGGGCTGAATCAGAGATATTGTGCATCGGGTCTGAGGGATCCAGGGGGCCTTGGGTTTGAATTCAGAATGAAAAGCCTTAGGATCTGCTACATTCATAACCTGGGCTGTGATTATGGTTTGGTTTGAGGCACAGGATGGGCAACAGCTCTGTGGTTGCCTTCGTGAACCCGTGCCACAAGGATGAGAGGACAAGGAAGTGTGGTCCAAGACCACAGCGTGAGAAGAGGAAGGATTTCCTTCAGTTTATCGCTCAAAAGCGGATGCTACATTTTGAAAGGCACCGGCACAGTTCGGCAGCGAGGACACCAAGTTCGGGCTGCGGGATCATTCCAGCAGGCCCTGATGTGTGACATCCATGGATATGCTTCCACTGGTGTTTCTTTAGACAGAGAAGCTCTTGGAAGAACTGGTTTCTGTGGGACATTCCCGTGGCACTACAAAGCACAAGCGCACTCACAGTCTGTTCTTCTGGAAACACTCCAAAATAACATAGAGTAGAATGCAGAGCTGAGAACCTTTAGAAGCTCCATTTCCACCAGAGGAAGTGTCCTGTGCTCTTTCAGATTTGTGAGATAAGCGTAATCAAAATGAGGTTATCCTAATCGAAATAGTATGGGGGGTTCATCACAACAAAGGCAACACCAGCAATTGGAGATAGACCAGACAACACACACAGGAAAAGGACATGGCATCAATGTCTAGGAAAATTTGTCCTCACAGAAATCCCATGCAATTGTGTAGAGATAAGAGTCTTAAGTTTTCACTTAACCAAGCCATAGAAGTCTACATTAGATACCCGATATTAACTGACCAGTAGAGATGAAGAAATACAGTGAAAGGAAAAGGAAGTACCATTTTCAGTTCCAAAGAGATTGAAGGCCCTAAAGATAAGCTTTCAGACAACTAGACTGCAAAACGCTCTCCAGAGCAAGTGTTGAAAATGGAGGTGAGGGAAACACTGAAGAACAACAGTGTCTCAGAATCACAAAAGGCAGAATACCAGAAAAGGGGAAGAGAAAGCCTAAAGACGAGCTAAATAATATCAGAAAACTCAGTGGATGAGAAAATATCAGGGCTAACATTCCGTCCTAAGCAGACTAGATATTGCAGAGGGACGCGTGAAATTTTTTGAAGACAGGGGAACAGAAATCCCTCGGTCAGAAGCACACATAGGAAAGCAAGTTCAAACCAATGAAAACATTGCTGTTGAATCCTGGTTTAAGGCAAGGCATGAAAGACTAAAATTCGAAAGAGTCCCAGATGGAAAAGCAAGAGATAAAGAAACAAACAATGTTTGAAAAGTTATGTGTAGAAAAATCAGACTGAAACTTGCTGAAAGCCAAGATAGAATCATCTAGGCGAATTCAGGAAGTACACAGCGTCCAAAAGAGGTGGAATCCCAATAGACTTAGCAGCAGCTGTATGATCCAAATCAACAAAGTTCATGAGCATCCCAGTGATTTCAAATGCACCTGGAGGAAAGCAACATAGTCACAAGAGAACCTCCAGAGGGGTTTCAGCTGCTATCTCAGCAGCAATATTGCAGGACAGGGAGGAGTGCCAGGACATAGACCATAGCTTGAATGGCAAAATGCTGCCATCTAGGGTAGCCTATGCCACATGACCACCATTTCTAATAACAGCAGAGCTAGAGAATGCCACAGACCTGCAAATCTTAAAAGAATTCAGCAGTTCGAAACTTATCCTAAAAGAAAGGTTGAGAATTCTCCCCTGAAGGGATAAGCAGCAAGATGAAATGGAAAGAAGAAAACCCTTATTGGAAATGCAAGAAGAGCATGAGTGGAAAAGAAGAAACAAGAAGAAAGCAAGGAGGACATCAAAACCCTAAAGATGGGAGAGGGAAGCAGGAAATCATAGGGGATTGGAAGCACTATCTTAAGGGAGTCAGCTTATATGACTCTCTGTTGGAAGCAAACGGAGAGATGCATGGCCTGACGTGTTTGCAAAACAAACGAGAAGCAGACCAAGAAAGAATCAAACAAACAAACAACACAAAAAGGGTAGGGTAACATGAATATTCAAAAGAAATTACTCAAGGTGATGTCAAGGATCATTCAGTACGCGTCGACCCAGTATCGCGGCTTGAATGTACTCAGCACACCTGTATTCGGAAATCAGAGGCGTGCATTTATATTCGTAAATATTGTTTCATATGAGCATATCGTGACCTAACCCAAATGCCGATTAGGAATCCAATGGATTCCTAGTCCGTGATATAGACTTGCAAGTCTTCCAACAGGATGAATGAATGCCATATTCTACACTACGTCGAGAAGAAATGGCACAAGCCTATAACAAGGAAAAGTAGCTCCGCAAAAGTGTACTAAGATCAAAAGAGACAGGCAGTAAAGTGCACATTGGGGATTGTATCATTCCTAGGAATTTCAGCCCCCTTGAAACAAATGGATAGATGTCCCGTGAATGCGGGTGTTTCAGCAGAAATCAACCGACGGCTATGTATTGCGGGTGTGCCCATATTACAGGAACAATAGTTTCCCTTAGTGGGTCTCTGTGTACTGTGAACTGTTAGAAAGTTTAAAGACGTGTGAAACATTCAACTGAAAATGGACACACTTCCCTCCGTTGCTACAGTGCATACAGATCTGAACAAAAGGAAAGAGGGAAGAACAAAGGCCCATGGGACGCTAGTGGGTAGAATCACATTTACCTTAGGAACCTCTCGTCGGATGCAGCCCCTCCCCCAACACTGACAAGATGCAGCAGCCATTGGGGATGGCAGTTAGCGGTTGGATTCCAGGTGGAATGTTGGTGTGTACCGCGAGGCTTGTTGTGGCTGGTGGATCCTAGGTAACCGGGCAGAGTTCTGTGGGTGGATCAGTGCGATGGAGGGGCTGCCGCCCTCTGTGGAGCTTGGCTTAGGTCTTTGGTCCGGGAAGCTGTGTCAGTTCGAGATACTGCTGCTGCCCAAAGACCTGAGTTCACGGGTCAGTTTCCAGAACCTGAAAGGGCAGACAGTGGAAGATCTGCCTGTCTTCAGCTTACTGGAGAGGCTCCGAGGTCCTTTCAGACTTGCCCAGTCCTGTTGAAGTCGACTTTATGGGAGACACGAAGAGAAGCTGGCCGAAAATATGGCTGCACGGATTGAGGAGAGATGCGAACACATTGATGAGAGATGTTCTGCTACAATAGAGAATACTGGCCTGGAGACAGCTGTAGAGGATAGCAGGCTCGAAAGGCATTCATGAGACATATTGAACCTCGCTGATACTAGCAGAAACATACGGAGGGCCACCGTGGACTGGAGGAAGTTCCTCAATTCTCTGCTCCAAGAACGGGTCCAAGATCTCTGACGTCTAAAGAGAAGAGATGGCAGAGATGATAAAAACGCTCATGTTCTTGAAAGAGGTCAGATAATCCACACGACCCAAGGGGCAATTCCAAGCCATTCAGATCAAAGTGCACCAAGCCCAGGTAAGCCTTTTCCCAGGTTTGGGCCTAGCTATCAAGCACTTGCTCTTCCCTCCCCTCCACTCAGGCATCCATTTTGAGGGATCAGTACCTGAGCTGCAATGAAGCCAGTAAGAGAAGAGCAAGCCCCTCCTAGAATCAGAGTTCCTCTAGCTTCATCCTCTGTGAACAACAGGGAACCCCATAAAGGTCAAATACTCTCGTATGAAATAGATAGGAATTGAATACTTAGCTCCCACAAAGAAACGATGGCCTTCCGCTAGATTCAGCAAATGCTGGGTTCATGTCTTCTCTGGGGTGAAGGGAGTGTGGTAAGTGAGGGGAATCTTTGACTGAACTTGAATCTGTATTAGGCCTCCGTTTTTCAAGACAGTCTAGGTACATATTAGAAGTCAGATAGTGAACGGAACTGTAAAAGTCGCCAATGACATGAAAGACACAGCTTATGTGGACCGTCTTTCAATTGAGTCAAGCCCCCGGGGGCAATCGATCATGGGGGTGCAGACTTGGTTGCATTCAAGTGCTTTACCCAACATGATCGGATGATTAAGCGTTCTCATCACTGATAGAAGAACACCTGGTTCTCAGTAGCCTAGCATAGCTGCAGCAGGCTTCTCATAGCTATAATGCCTCTAGGTTCTTTGGATTCAAAGCTAAATGTATATATTTAGTTCGTTTCCTCTTGTATTTTCCTTGAGAGGGATGTTACACCTTGAAATGCCAACATTGACCAGTAGGTGTCTTCGGGAGTAAAGGGCACCACATGCACAAGTGAATCCAAGCTTAGGGGTTATTTCATGTTTCCATTAGTTATTTCATGGTTCCTGTTGGTTTCGGAGGCTTCAACAGTAAAGAGTTGACATGACCCCTTTAAAAGTTCGGACTGCTAGTTTGCATTCTATCTGTCTATGTTTTCCTTAGAGCTGACAAAATGTTACCGAAATTGACAAGTCGGGCTTCTAGGTCGAATTAGTATGTTTCAGAAACTAACTTCATTTTCGTATAACTCCCAAAACATTTATATATATTCTATTAAATTTTTAGAGACTGCAAATGAGATATCAACACAATGTCAAAACTGGAGTCTTCGGACAATCCCTCCCACCACGGCTGTATAGAAACTAAGAGATAAAAAAAATCACATTTCTGTGAAATGTATCTGGAAAGTGTTGATTCATCGATGCCCAGTTGACAGAGAAGCAGTGCAACCTGCGCTCACTCGCTCCCATGAACACAGCAATGGAAACATCCACTCACCCAGCCCTTGGCACAGGACACTTGCCGAAGAGAGGCCTGTTACTTCCAAAGACAGGATGAGGCCTCAGAACACCTGGAAGCAGGAGAAGGAAAAGCAGGGAATGGATACCAGTGCATGGTCTGAGCCCTGTTGATGGAGCAGTAAAGGTGAAACTCTCTTTAACTTGGACGCACACTCTCAAGCGGACAGGAGACATGGGATTGAAGGTGATGCGCTGAGTGTTAGAAGAGTGCACAGCAGATGCTTGGCTGACAGAACGCAAAGAATCCAGTGCAAAATATCCCCACAGTTGATTCTGAGACCAAGCTCCGAGCTGCCAAATTTGAGGTAGCAGAGGCAGCGTTCAGGGAGGGATAGGGCTACAGATGATGGCACACGCTGAGTCTCAGGGATCTGGAGTGCGTTGTGGGATGTGGTGGGTCCTATCAAGAGAGCAAACAGACCTGTGACCCCAATGAGCAAGCAACCACCCTGGCGCACGCAGTTGAAATTATCGATCTGTCCCATGGCCACACCCAGTGCATCTGCAGGACCAGAGACCAATTTGGCATTTTGCCAATAGAGCATGTGTGGGGCTGAATCAGAGATATTGTGCATCGGGTCTGAGGGATCCAGGGGGCCTTGGGTTTGAATTCAGAATGAAAAGCCTTAGGATCTGCTACATTCAAAACCTGGGCTGTGATTATGGTTTGGTTTGAGGCACAGGATGTGCAACAGCTCTGTGGTTGCCTTCGTGCACCCGTACCACAAGGATGAGAGGACAAGGAAGTGTGGTCCAAGACCACAGCGTGAGAAGAGGAAGGATTTCCTTCAGTTTATCGCTCAAAAGCGGATGCTACATTTTGGATGGCACCGGCACGGTTCGGCAGCGAGGACACCAAGTTCGGGCTGCGGGATCATTCCAGCAGGCCCTGATGTGTGACATCCATAGATATGCTTCCACTGGTGTTTCTGTAGACAGAGAAGCTCTTGGAAGAACTGGTTTCAGTGGGACATTCCCGTGGCACTCCAAAGCACAAGCGCACTCACACTCTGCTCTTCTGGAAACACTCCAAAATAACATAGAGTAGAATGCAGAGCTGAGAACCTTTAGAAGCTCCATTTCCACCAGAGGAAGTGTCCTGTGCTCTTTCAGATTTGTGAGATAAGCGTAATCAAAATGAGGTTATCCTAATCAAAATAGTATGGGGGGTTCATCACAACAAAGGCAACACCAGCAATTGGAGATAGACCAGACAACACACACAGGAACAGGACATGGCATCAATGTCTAGGAAAATTTGTCCTCACAGAAATCCCATGCAATTGTGTAGAGCCAAGAGTCTAAAGTTTTCACTTAACCAAGCCCTAGAAGTCTACATTAGATACCCGAAATTACCTGACCAGTAGAGATGAAGAAATACAGTAAAAGGAAAATGAAGTACCATTTTCAGTTCCAAAGAGATTGAAGGCCCTAAAGATAAGCTTTCAGACAACTAGACTGCAAAACGCTCTCCAGAGCAAGTATTGAAAATGGAGGTGAGGGAAACACTGAAGAACAACAGTGTCTCTGAATCACAAAAGGCAGAATACCAGAAAAGGGGAAGAGAAAGCCTAAAGACGAGCCAAATAATATCAGAAAACTCAGTGGATGAGAAAATATCAGGGCTAACATTCCGTCCTAAGCAGACTAGATATTGCAGAGGGACGCGTGAAAGTTTTTGAAGACAGGGGAACAGAAATCCCTCGGTCAGAAGCACACATAGGAAAGCAAGTGCAAACCATTGAAAACATTGCTGTTGAATCCTGGTTTAAGACAAGGCATGAAAGACTAAAATTCGAAAGAGTCCCAGATGGAAAAGCAAGAGATAAAGAAACAAACAATGTTTGAAAAGTTATGTGTAGAAAAATCAGACTGAAACTTGCTGAAAGCCAAGATAGAATCATCTAGGCGAATTCAGGAAGTACACAGCGTCCAAAAGAGGTGGAATCCCAATAGACTTAGCAGCAGCTGTATGATCCAAATCAACAAAGTTCATGAGCATCCCAGTGATTTCAAATGCGCCTGGAGGAAAGCAACATAGTCACAAGAGAACCTCCAGAGGGGTTTCAGCTGCTATCTCAGCAGCAATATTGCAGGACAGGGAGGAGTGCCAGGACATAGACCATAGCTTGAATGGCAAAATGCTGCCATCTAGGGTAGCCTATGCCACATGACCACCATTTCTAATAACAGCAGAGCTAGAGAATGCCACAGACCTGCAAATCTTAAAAGAATTCAGCAGTTCGAAACTTATCCTAAAAGAAAGGTTGAGAATTCTCCCCTGAAGGGATAAGCAGCAAGATGAAATGGAAAGAAGAAAACCCTTATTGGAAATGCAAGAAGAGCATGAGTGGAAAAGAAGAAACAAGAAGAAAGCAAGGAGGACATCAAAACCCTAAAGATGGGAGAGGGAAGCAGGAAATCATAGGGGATTGGAAGCACTATCTTAAGGGAGTCAGCTTATATGACTCTCTGTTGGAAGCAAACGGAGAGATGCATGGCCTGACGTGTTTGCAAAACAAACGAGAAGCAGACCAAGAAAGAATCAAACAAACAAACAACACAAAAAGGGTAGGGTAACATGAATATTCAAAAGAAATTACTCAAGGTGATGTCAAGGATCATTCAGTACGCGTCGACCCAGTATCGCGGCTTGAATGTACTCAGCACACCTGTATTCGGAAATCAGAGGCGTGCATTTATATTCGTAAATATTGTTTCATATGAGCATATCGTGACCTAACCCAAATGCCGATTAGGAATCCAATGGATTCCTAGTCCGTGATATAGACTTGCAAGTCTTCCAACAGGATGAATGAATGCCATATTCTACACTACGTCGAGAAGAAATGGCACAAGCCTATAACAAGGAAAAGTAGCTCCGCAAAAGTGTACTAAGATCAAAAGAGACAGGCAGTAAAGTGCACATTGGGGATTGTATCATTCCTAGGAATTTCAGCCCCCTTGAAACAAATGGATAGATGTCCCGTGAATGCGGGTGTTTCAGCAGAAATCAACCGACGGCTATGTATTGCGGGTGTGCCCATATTACAGGAACAATAGTTTCCCTTAGTGGGTCTCTGTGTACTGTGAACTGTTAGAAAGTTTAAAGACGTGTGAAACATTCAACTGAAAATGGACACACTTCCCTCCGTTGCTACAGTGCATACAGATCTGAACAAAAGGAAAGAGGGAAGAACAAAGGCCCATGGGACGCTAGTGGGTAGAATCACATTTACCTTAGGAACCTCTCGTCGGATGCAGCCCCTCCCCCAACACTGACAAGATGCAGCAGCCATTGGGGATGGCAGTTAGCGGTTGGATTCCAGGTGGAATGTTGGTGTGTACCGCGAGGCTTGTTGTGGCTGGTGGATCCTAGGTAACCGGGCAGAGTTCTGTGGGTGGATCAGTGCGATGGAGGGGCTGCCGCCCTCTGTGGAGCTTGGCTTAGGTCTTTGGTCCGGGAAGCTGTGTCAGTTCGAGATACTGCTGCTGCCCAAAGACCTGAGTTCACGGGTCAGTTTCCAGAACCTGAAAGGGCAGACAGTGGAAGATCTGCCTGTCTTCAGCTTACTGGAGAGGCTCCGAGGTCCTTTCAGACTTGCCCAGTCCTGTTGAAGTCGACTTTATGGGAGACACGAAGAGAAGCTGGCCGAAAATATGGCTGCACGGATTGAGGAGAGATGCGAACACATTGATGAGAGATGTTCTGCTACAATAGAGAATACTGGCCTGGAGACAGCTGTAGAGGATAGCAGGCTCGAAAGGCATTCATGAGACATATTGAACCTCGCTGATACTAGCAGAAACATACGGAGGGCCACCGTGGACTGGAGGAAGTTCCTCAATTCTCTGCTCCAAGAACGGGTCCAAGATCTCTGACGTCTAAAGAGAAGAGATGGCAGAGATGATAAAAACGCTCATGTTCTTGAAAGAGGTCAGATAATCCACACGACCCAAGGGGCAATTCCAAGCCATTCAGATCAAAATGCACCAAGCCCAGGTAAGCCTTTTCCCAGGTTTGGGCCTAGCTATCAAGCACTTGCTCTTCCCTCCCCTCCACTCAGGCATCCATTTTGAGGGATCAGTACCTGAGCTGCAATGGAGCCAGTAAGAGAAGAGCAAGCCCCTCCTAGAATCAGAGTTCCTCTAGCTTCATCCTCTGTGAACAACAGGGAACCCCATAAAGGTCAAATACTCTCGTATGAAATAGATAGGAATTGAATACTTAGCTCCCACAAAGAAACGATGGCCTTCCGCTAGATTCAGCAAATGCTGGGTTCATGTCTTCTCTGGGGTGAAGGGAGTGTGGTAAGTGAGGGGAATCTTTGACTGAACTTGAATCTGTATTAGGCCTCCGTTTTTCAAGACAGTCTAGGTACATATTAGAAGTCAGATAGTGAACGGAACTGTAAAAGTCGCCAATGACATGAAAGACACAGCTTATGTGGACCGTCTTTCAATTGAGTCAAGCCCCCGGGGGCAATCGATCATGGGGGTGCAGACTTGGTTGCATTCAAGTGCTTTACCCAACATGATCGGATGATTAAGCGTTCTCATCACTGATAGAAGAACACCTGGTTCTCAGTAGCCTAGCATAGCTGCAGCAGGCTTCTCATAGCTATAATGCCTCTAGGTTCTTTGGATTCAAAGCTAAATGTATATATTTAGTTCGTTTCCTCTTGTATTTTCCTTGAGAGGGATGTTACACCTTGAAATGCCAACATTGACCAGTAGGTGTCTTCGGGAGTAAAGGGCACCACATGCACAAGTGAATCCAAGCTTAGGGGTTATTTCATGTTTCCATTAGTTATTTCATGGTTCCTGTTGGTTTCGGAGGCTTCAACAGTAAAGAGTTGACATGACCCCTTTAAAAGTTCGGACTGCTAGTTTGCATTCTATCTGTCTATGTTTTCCTTAGAGCTGACAAAATGTTACCGAAATTGACAAGTCGGGCTTCTAGGTCGAATTAGTATGTTTCAGAAACTAACTTCATTTTCGTATAACTCCCAAAACATTTATATATATTCTATTAAATTTTTAGAGACTGCAAATGAGATATCAACACAATGTCAAAACTGGAGTCTTCGGACAATCCCTCCCACCACGGCTGTATAGAAACTAAGAGATAAAAAAAATCACATTTCTGTGAAATGTATCTGGAAAGTGTTGATTCATCGATGCCCAGTTGACAGAGAAGCAGTGCAACCTGCGCTCACTCGCTCCCATGAACACAGCAATGGAAACATCCACTCACCCAGCCCTTGGCACAGGACACTTGCCGAAGAGAGGCCTGTTACTTCCAAAGACAGGATGAGGCCTCAGAACACCTGGAAGCAGGAGAAGGAAAAGCAGGGAATGGATACCAGTGCATGGTCTGAGCCCTGTTGATGGAGCAGTAAAGGTGAAACTCTCTTTAACTTGGACGCACACTCTCAAGCGGACAGGAGACATGGGATTGAAGGTGATGCGCTGAGTGTTAGAAGAGTGCACAGCAGATGCTTGGCTGACAGAACGCAAAGAATCCAGTGCAAAATATCCCCACAGTTGATTCTGAGACCAAGCTCCGAGCTGCCAAATTTGAGGTAGCAGAGGCAGCGTTCAGGGAGGGATAGGGCTACAGATGATGGCACACGCTGAGTCTCAGGGATCTGGAGTGCGTTGTGGGATGTGGTGGGTCCTATCAAGAGAGCAAACAGACCTGTGACCCCAATGAGCAAGCAACCACCCTGGCGCACGCAGTTGAAATTATCGATCTGTCCCATGGCCACACCCAGTGCATCTGCAGGACCAGAGACCAATTTGGCATTTTGCCAATAGAGCATGTGTGGGGCTGAATCAGAGATATTGTGCATCGGGTCTGAGGGATCCAGGGGGCCTTGGGTTTGAATTCAGAATGAAAAGCCTTAGGATCTGCTACATTCAAAACCTGGGCTGTGATTATGGTTTGGTTTGAGGCACAGGATGTGCAACAGCTCTGTGGTTGCCTTCGTGCACCCGTACCACAAGGATGAGAGGACAAGGAAGTGTGGTCCAAGACCACAGCGTGAGAAGAGGAAGGATTTCCTTCAGTTTATCGCTCAAAAGCGGATGCTACATTTTGGATGGCACCGGCACGGTTCGGCAGCGAGGACACCAAGTTCGGGCTGCGGGATCATTCCAGCAGGCCCTGATGTGTGACATCCATAGATATGCTTCCACTGGTGTTTCTGTAGACAGAGAAGCTCTTGGAAGAACTGGTTTCAGTGGGACATTCCCGTGGCACTCCAAAGCACAAGCGCACTCACACTCTGCTCTTCTGGAAACACTCCAAAATAACATAGAGTAGAATGCAGAGCTGAGAACCTTTAGAAGCTCCATTTCCACCAGAGGAAGTGTCCTGTGCTCTTTCAGATTTGTGAGATAAGCGTAATCAAAATGAGGTTATCCTAATCGAAATAGTATGGGGGGTTCATCACAACAAAGGCAACACCAGCAATTGGAGATAGACCAGACAACACACACAGGAACAGGACATGGCATCAATGTCTAGGAAAATTTGTCCTCACAGAAATCCCATGCAATTGTGTAGAGCCAAGAGTCTAAAGTTTTCACTTAACCAAGCCCTAGAAGTCTACATTAGATACCCGAAATTACCTGACCAGTAGAGATGAAGAAATACAGTAAAAGGAAAATGAAGTACCATTTTCAGTTCCAAAGAGATTGAAGGCCCTAAAGATAAGCTTTCAGACAACTAGACTGCAAAACGCTCTCCAGAGCAAGTATTGAAAATGGAGGTGAGGGAAACACTGAAGAACAACAGTGTCTCAGAATCACAAAAGGCAGAATACCAGAAAAGGGGAAGAGAAAGCCTAAAGACGAGCCAAATAATATCAGAAAACTCAGTGGATGAGAAAATATCAGGGCTAACATTCCGTCCTAAGCAGACTAGATATTGCAGAGGGACGCGTGAAAGTTTTTGAAGACAGGGGAACAGAAATCCCTCGGTCAGAAGCACACATAGGAAAGCAAGTGCAAACCATTGAAAACATTGCTGTTGAATCCTGGTTTAAGACAAGGCATGAAAGACTAAAATTCGAAAGAGTCCCAGATGGAAAAGCAAGAGATAAAGAAACAAACAATGTTTGAAAAGTGATGTGTAGAAAAATCAGACTGAAACTTGCTGAAAGCCAAGATAGAATCATCTAGGCGAATTCAGGAAGTACACAGCGTCCAAAAGAGGTGGAATCCCAATAGACTTAGCAGCAGCTGTATGATCCAAATCAACAAAGTTCATGAGCATCCCAGTGATTTAAAATGCGCCTGGAGGAAAGCAACATAGTCACAAGAGAACCTCCAGAGGGGTTTCAGCTGCTATCTCAGCAGCAATATTGCAGGACAGGGAGGAGTGCCAGGACATAGACCATAGCTTGAATGGCAAAATGCTGCCATCTAGGGTAGCCTATGCCACATGACCACCATTTCTAATAACAGCAGAGCTAGAGAATGCCACAGACCTGCAAATCTTAAAAGAATTCAGCAGTTCGAAACTTATCCTAAAAGAAAGGTTGAGAATTCTCCCCTGAAGGGATAAGCAGCAAGATGAAATGGAAAGAAGAAAACCCTTATTGGAAATGCAAGAAGAGCATGAGTGGAAAAGAAGAAACAAGAAGAAAGCAAGGAGGACATCAAAACCCTAAAGATGGGAGAGGGAAGCAGGAAATCATAGGGGATTGGAAGCACTATCTTAAGGGAGTCAGCTTATATGACTCTCTGTTGGAAGCAAACGGAGAGATGCATGGCCTGACGTGTTTGCAAAACAAACGAGAAGCAGACCAAGAAAGAATCAAACAAACAAACAACACAAAAAGGGTAGGGTAACATGAATATTCAAAAGAAATTACTCAAGGTGATGTCAAGGATCATTCAGTACGCGTCGACCCAGTATCGCGGCTTGAATGTACTCAGCACACCTGTATTCGGAAATCAGAGGCGTGCATTTATATTCGTAAATATTGTTTCATATGAGCATATCGTGACCTAACCCAAATGCCGATTAGGAATCCAATGGATTCCTAGTCCGTGATATAGACTTGCAAGTCTTCCAACAGGATGAATGAATGCCATATTCTACACTACGTCGAGAAGAAATGGCACAAGCCTATAACAAGGAAAAGTAGCTCCGCAAAAGTGTACTAAGATCAAAAGAGACAGGCAGTAAAGTGCACATTGGGGATTGTATCATTCCTAGGAATTTCAGCCCCCTTGAAACAAATGGATAGATGTCCCGTGAATGCGGGTGTTTCAGCAGAAATCAACCGACGGCTATGTATTGCGGGTGTGCCCATATTACAGGAACAATAGTTTCCCTTAGTGGGTCTCTGTGTACTGTGAACTGTTAGAAAGTTTAAAGACGTGTGAAACATTCAACTGAAAATGGACACACTTCCCTCCGTTGCTACAGTGCATACAGATCTGAACAAAAGGAAAGAGGGAAGAACAAAGGCCCATGGGACGCTAGTGGGTAGAATCACATTTACCTTAGGAACCTCTCGTCGGATGCAGCCCCTCCCCCAACACTGACAAGATGCAGCAGCCATTGGGGATGGCAGTTAGCGGTTGGATTCCAGGTGGAATGTTGGTGTGTACCGCGAGGCTTGTTGTGGCTGGTGGATCCTAGGTAACCGGGCAGAGTTCTGTGGGTGGATCAGTGCGATGGAGGGGCTGCCGCCCTCTGTGGAGCTTGGCTTAGGTCTTTGGTCCGGGAAGCTGTGTCAGTTCGAGATACTGCTGCTGCCCAAAGACCTGAGTTCACGGGTCAGTTTCCAGAACCTGAAAGGGCAGACAGTGGAAGATCTGCCTGTCTTCAGCTTACTGGAGAGGCTCCGAGGTCCTTTCAGACTTGCCCAGTCCTGTTGAAGTCGACTTTATGGGAGACACGAAGAGAAGCTGGCCGAAAATATGGCTGCACGGATTGAGGAGAGATGCGAACACATTGATGAGAGATGTTCTGCTACAATAGAGAATACTGGCCTGGAGACAGCTGTAGAGGATAGCAGGCTCGAAAGGCATTCATGAGACATATTGAACCTCGCTGATACTAGCAGAAACATACGGAGGGCCACCGTGGACTGGAGGAAGTTCCTCAATTCTCTGCTCCAAGAACGGGTCCAAGATCTCTGACGTCTAAAGAGAAGAGATGGCAGAGATGATAAAAACGCTCATGTTCTTGAAAGAGGTCAGATAATCCACACGACCCAAGGGGCAATTCCAAGCCATTCAGATCAAAGTGCACCAAGCCCAGGTAAGCCTTTTCCCAGGTTTGGGCCTAGCTATCAAGCACTTGCTCTTCCCTCCCCTCCACTCAGGCATCCATTTTGAGGGATCAGTACCTGAGCTGCAATGAAGCCAGTAAGAGAAGAGCAAGCCCCTCCTAGAATCAGAGTTCCTCTAGCTTCATCCTCTGTGAACAACAGGGAACCCCATAAAGGTCAAATACTCTCGTATGAAATAGATAGGAATTGAATACTTAGCTCCCACAAAGAAACGATGGCCTTCCGCTAGATTCAGCAAATGCTGGGTTCATGTCTTCTCTGGGGTGAAGGGAGTGTGGTAAGTGAGGGGAATCTTTGACTGAACTTGAATCTGTATTAGGCCTCCATTTTTCAAGACAGTCTAGGTACATATTAGAAGTCAGATAGTGAACGGAACTGTAAAAGTCGCCAATGACATGAAAGACACAGCTTATGTGGACCATCTTTCAATTGAGTCAAGCCCCCGGGGGCAATCGATCATGGGGGTGCAGACTTGGTTGCATTCAAGTGCTTTACCCAACATGATCGGATGATTAAGCGTTCTCATCACTGATAGAAGAACACCTGGTTCTCAGTAGCCTAGCATAGCTGCAGCAGGCTTCTCATAGCTATAATGCCTCTAGGTTCTTTGGATTCAAAGCTAAATGTATATATTTAGTTCGTTTCCTCTTGTATTTTCCTTGAGAGGGATGTTACACCTTGAAATGCCAACATTGACCAGTAGGTGTCATCGGGAGTAAAGGGCACCACATGCACAAGTGAATCCAAGCTTGGGGGTTATTTCATGTTTCCATTAGTTATTTCATGGTTCCTGTTGGTTTCGGAGGCTTCAACAGTAAAGAGTTGACATGACCCCTTTAAAAGTTCGGACTGCTAGTTTGCATTCTATCTGTCTATGTTTTCCTTAGAGCTGACAAAATGTTACCGAAATTGACAAGTCGGGCTTCTAGGTCGAATTAGTATGTTTCAGAAACTAACTTCATTTTCGTATAACTCCCAAAACATTTATATATATTCTATTAAATTTTTAGAGACTGCAAATGAGAGATCAACACAATGTCAAAACTGGAGTCTTCGGACAATCCCTCCCACCACGGCTGTATAGAAACAAAGAGATAAAAAAAAAATCACATTTCTGTGAAATGTATCTGGAAAGTGTTGATTCATCGATGCCCAGTTGACAGAGAAGCAGTGCAACCTGCGCTCACTCGCTCCCATGAACACAGCAATGGAAACATCCACTCACCCAGCCCTTGGCACAGGACACTTGCCGAAGAGAGGCCTGTTACTTCCAAAGACAGGATGAGGCCTCAGAACACCTGGAAGCAGGAGAAGGAAAAGCAGGGAATGGATACCAGTGCATGGTCTGAGCCCTGTTGATGGAGCAGTAAAGGTGAAACTCTCTTTAACTTGGACGCACACTCTCAAGCGGACAGGAGACATGGGATTGAAGGTGATGCGCTGAGTGTTAGAAGAGTGCACAGCAGATGCTTGGCTGACAGAACGCAAAGAATCCAGTGCAAAATATCCCCACAGTTGATTCTGAGACCAAGCTCCGAGCTGCCAAATTTGAGGTAGCAGAGGCAGCGTTCAGGGAGGGATAGGGCTACAGATGATGGCACACGCTGAGTCTCAGGGATCTGGAGTGCGTTGTGGGATGTGGTGGGTCCTATCAAGAGAGCAAACAGACCTGTGACCCCAATGAGCAAGCAACCACCCTGGCGCACGCAGTTGAAATTATCGATCTGTCCCATGGCCACACCCAGTGCATCTGCAGGACCAGAGACCAATTTGGCATTTTGCCAATAGAGCATGTGTGGGGCTGAATCAGAGATATTGTGCATCGGGTCTGAGGGATCCAGGGGGCCTTGGGTTTGAATTCAGAATGAAAAGCCTTAGGATCTGCTACATTCAAAACCTGGGCTGTGATTATGGTTTGGTTTGAGGCACAGGATGTGCAACAGCTCTGTGGTTGCCTTCGTGCACCCGTACCACAAGGATGAGAGGACAAGGAAGTGTGGTCCAAGACCACAGCGTGAGAAGAGGAAGGATTTCCTTCAGTTTATCGCTCAAAAGCGGATGCTACATTTTGGATGGCACCGGCACGGTTCGGCAGCGAGGACACCAAGTTCGGGCTGCGGGATCATTCCAGCAGGCCCTGATGTGTGACATCCATAGATATGCTTCCACTGGTGTTTCTGTAGACAGAGAAGCTCTTGGAAGAACTGGTTTCAGTGGGACATTCCCGTGGCACTCCAAAGCACAAGCGCACTCACACTCTGCTCTTCTGGAAACACTCCAAAATAACATAGAGTAGAATGCAGAGCTGAGAACCTTTAGAAGCTCCATTTCCACCAGAGGAAGTGTCCTGTGCTCTTTCAGATTTGTGAGATAAGCGTAATCAAAATGAGGTTATCCTAATCGAAATAGTATGGGGGGTTCATCACAACAAAGGCAACACCAGCAATTGGAGATAGACCAGACAACACACACAGGAACAGGACATGGCATCAATGTCTAGGAAAATTTGTCCTCACAGAAATCCCATGCAATTGTGTAGAGCCAAGAGTCTAAAGTTTTCACTTAACCAAGCCCTAGAAGTCTACATTAGATACCCGAAATTACCTGACCAGTAGAGATGAAGAAATACAGTAAAAGGAAAATGAAGTACCATTTTCAGTTCCAAAGAGATTGAAGGCCCTAAAGATAAGCTTTCAGACAACTAGACTGCAAAACGCTCTCCAGAGCAAGTATTGAAAATGGAGGTGAGGGAAACACTGAAGAACAACAGTGTCTCAGAATCACAAAAGGCAGAATACCAGAAAAGGGGAAGAAAAAGCCTAAAGACGAGCTAAATAATATCAGAAAACTCAGTGGATGAGAAAATATCAGGGCAAACATTCCGTCCTAAGCAGACTAGATATTGCAGAGGGACGCGTGAAAGTTTTTGAAGACAGGGGAACAGAAATCCCTCGGTCAGAAGCACACATAGGAAAGCAAGTGCAAACCATTGAAAACATTGCTGTTGAATCCTGGTTTAAGACAAGGCATGAAAGACTAAAATTCGAAAGAGTCCCAGATGGAAAAGCAAGAGATAAAGAAACAAACAATGTTTGAAAAGTTATGTGTAGAAAAATCAGACTGAAACTTGCTGAAAGCCAAGATAGAATCATCTAGGCGAATTCAGGAAGTACACAGCGTCCAAAAGAGGTGGAATCCCAATAGACTTAGCAGCAGCTGTATGATCCAAATCAACAAAGTTCATGAGCATCCCAGTGATTTCAAATGCACCTGGAGGAAAGCAACATAGTCACAAGGGAACCTCCAGAGGGGTTTCAGCTGCTATCTCAGCAGCAATATTGCAGGACAGGGAGGAGTGCCAGGACATAGACCATAGCTTGAATGGCAAAATGCTGCCATCTAGGGTAGCCTATGCCACATGACCACCATTTCTAATAACAGCAGAGCTAGAGAATGCCACAGACCTGCAAATCTTAAAAGAATTCAGCAGTTCGAAACTTATCCTAAAAGAAAGGTTGAGAATTCTCCCCTGAAGGGATAAGCAGCAAGATGAAATGGAAAGAAGAAAACCCTTATTGGAAATGCAAGAAGAGCATGAGTGGAAAAGAAGAAACAAGAAGAAAGCAAGGAGGACATCAAAACCCTAAAGATGGGAGAGGGAAGCCGGAAATCATAGGGGATTGGAAGCACTATCTTAAGGGAGTCAGCTTATATGACTCTCTGTTGGAAGCAAACGGAGAGATGCATGGCCTGACGTGTTTGCAAAACAAACGAGAAGCAGACCAAGAAAGAATCAAACAAACAAACAACACAAAAAGGGTAGGGTAACATGAATATTCAAAAGAAATTACTCAAGGTGATGTCAAGGATCATTCAGTACGCGTCGACCCAGTATCGCGGCTTGAATGTACTCAGCACACCTGTATTCGGAAATCAGAGGCGTGCATTTATATTCGTAAATATTGTTTCATATGAGCATATCGTGACCTAACCCAAATGCCGATTAGGAATCCAATGGATTCCTAGTCCGTGATATAGACTTGCAAGTCTTCCAACAGGATGAATGAATGCCATATTCTACACTACGTCGAGAAGAAATGGCACAAGCCTATAACAAGGAAAAGTAGCTCCGCAAAAGTGTACTAAGATCAAAAGAGACAGGCAGTAAAGTGCACATTGGGGATTGTATCATTCCTAGGAATTTCAGCCCCCTTGAAACAAATGGATAGATGTCCCGTGAATGCGGGTGTTTCAGCAGAAATCAACCGACGGCTATGTATTGCGGGTGTGCCCATATTACAGGAACAATAGTTTCCCTTAGTGGGTCTCTGTGTACTGTGAACTGTTAGAAAGTTTAAAGACGTGTGAAACATTCAACTGAAAATGGACACACTTCCCTCCGTTGCTACAGTGCATACAGATCTGAACAAAAGGAAAGAGGGAAGAACAAAGGCCCATGGGACGCTAGTGGGTAGAATCACATTTACCTTAGGAACCTCTCGTCGGATGCAGCCCCTCCCCCAACACTGACAAGATGCAGCAGCCATTGGGGATGGCAGTTAGCGGTTGGATTCCAGGTGGAATGTTGATGTGTACCGCGAGGCTTGTTGTGGCTGGTGGATCCTAGGTAACCGGGCAGAGTTCTGTGGGTGGATCAGTGCGATGGAGGGGCTGCCGCCCTCTGTGGAGCTTGGCTTAGGTCTTTGGTCCGGGAAGCTGTGTCAGTTCGAGATACTGCTGCTGCCCAAAGACCTGAGTTCACGGGTCAGTTTCCAGAACCTGAAAGGGCAGACAGTGGAAGATCTGCCTGTCTTCAGCTTACTGGAGAGGCTCCGAGGTCCTTTCAGACTTGCCCAGTCCTGTTGAAGTCGACTTTATGGGAGACACGAAGAGAAGCTGGCCGAAAATATGGCTGCACGGATTGAGGAGAGATGCGAACACATTGATGAGAGATGTTCTGCTACAATAGAGAATACTGGCCTGGAGACAGCTGTAGAGGATAGCAGGCTCGAAAGGCATTCATGAGACATATTGAACCTCGCTGATACTAGCAGAAACATACGGAGGGCCACCGTGGACTGGAGGAAGTTCCTCAATTCTCTGCTCCAAGAACGGGTCCAAGATCTCTGACGTCTAAAGAGAAGAGATGGCAGAGATGATAAAAACGCTCATGTTCTTGAAAGAGGTCAGATAATCCACACGACCCAAGGGGCAATTCCAAGCCATTCAGATCAAAGTGCACCAAGCCCAGGTAAGCCTTTTCCCAGGTTTGGGCCTAGCTATCAAGCACTTGCTCTTCCCTCCCCTCCACTCAGGCATCCATTTTGAGGGATCAGTACCTGAGCTGCAATGAAGCCAGTAAGAGAAGAGCAAGCCCCTCCTAGAATCAGAGTTCCTCTAGCTTCATCCTCTGTGAACAACAGGGAACCCCATAAAGGTCAAATACTCTCGTATGAAATAGATAGGAATTGAATACTTAGCTCCCACAAAGAAACGATGGCCTTCCGCTAGATTCAGCAAATGCTGGGTTCATGTCTTCTCTGGGGTGAAGGGAGTGTGGTAAGTGAGGGGAATCTTTGACTGAACTTGAATCTGTATTAGGCCTCCGTTTTTCAAGACAGTCTAGGTACATATTAGAAGTCAGATAGTGAACGGAACTGTAAAAGTCGCCAATGACATGAAAGACACAGCTTATGTGGACCGTCTTTCAATTGAGTCAAGCCCCCGGGGGCAATCGATCATGGGGGTGCAGACTTGGTTGCATTCAAGTGCTTTACCCAACATGATCGGATGATTAAGCGTTCTCATCACTGATAGAAGAACACCTGGTTCTCAGTAGCCTAGCATAGCTGCAGCAGGCTTCTCATAGCTATAATGCCTCTAGGTTCTTTGGATTCAAAGCTAAATATATATATTTAGTTCGTTTCCTCTTGTATTTTCCTTGAGAGGGATGTTACACCTTGAAATGCCAACATTGACCAGTAGGTGTCATCGGGAGTAAAGGGCACCACATGCACAAGTGAATCCAAGCTTGGGGGTTATTTCATGTTTCCATTAGTTATTTCATGGTTCCTGTTGGTTTCGGAGGCTTCAACAGTAAAGAGTTGACATGACCCCTTTAAAAGTTCGGACTGCTAGTTTGCATTCTATCTGTCTATGTTTTCCTTAGAGCTGACAAAATGTTACCGAAATTGACAAGTCGGGCTTCTAGGTCGAATTAGTATGTTTCAGAAACTAACTTCATTTTCGTATAACTCCCAAAACATTTATATATATTCTATTAAATTTTTAGAGACTGCAAATGAGAGATCAACACAATGTCAAAACTGGAGTCTTCGGACAATCCCTCCCACCACGGCTGTATAGAAACAAAGAGATAAAAAAAAATCACATTTCTGTGAAATGTATCTGGAAAGTGTTGATTCATCGATGCCCAGTTGACAGAGAAGCAGTGCAACCTGCGCTCACTCGCTCCCATGAACACAGCAATGGAAACATCCACTCACCCAGCCCTTGGCACAGGACACTTGCCGAAGAGAGGCCTGTTACTTCCAAAGACAGGATGAGGCCTCAGAACACCTGGAAGCAGGAGAAGGAAAAGCAGGGAATGGATACCAGTGCATGGTCTGAGCCCTGTTGATGGAGCAGTAAAGGTGAAACTCTCTTTAACTTGGACGCACACTCTCAAGCGGACAGGAGACATGGGATTGAAGGTGATGCGCTGAGTGTTAGAAGAGTGCACAGCAGATGCTTGGCTGACAGAACGCAAAGAATCCAGTGCAAAATATCCCCACAGTTGATTCTGAGACCAAGCTCCGAGCTGCCAAATTTGAGGTAGCAGAGGCAGCGTTCAGGGAGGGATAGGGCTACGGATGATGGCACACGCTGAGTCTCAGGGATCTGGAGTGCGCTGTGGGATGTGGTGGTTCCTATCAAGAGAGCAAACCGACCTGTGACCCCAATGAGCAAGCAACCACCCTGGCGCACGCAGTTGAAATTATCGATCTGTCCCATGGCCACACCCAGTGCATCTGCAGGACCAGAGACCAATTTGGCATTTTGCCAATAGAGCATGTGTGGGGCTGAATCAGAGATATTGTGCATCGGGTCTGAGGGATCCAGGGGGCCTTGGGTTTGAATTCAGAATGAAAAGCCTTAGGATCTGCTACATTCATAACCTGGGCTGTGATTATGGTTTGGTTTGAGGCACAGGATGGGCAACAGCTCTGTGGTTGCCTTCGTGCACCCGTGCCACAAGGATGAGAGGACAAGGAAGTGTGGTCCAAGACCACAGCGTGAGAAGAGGAAGGATTTCCTTCAGTTTATCGCTCAAAAGCGGATGCTACATTTTGGATGGCACCGGCACGGTTCGGCAGCGAGGACACCAAGTTCGGGCTGCGGGATCATTCCAGCAGGCCCTGATGTGTGACATCCATAGATATGCTTCCACTGGTGTTTCTGTAGACAGAGAAGCTCTTGGAAGAACTGGTTTCAGTGGGACATTCCCGTGGAACTACAAAGCACAAGCGCACTCACACTCTGCTCTTCTAGAAACACTCCAAAATAACATAGAGTAGAATGCAGAGCTGAGAACATTTAGAAGCTCCATTTCCACCAGAGGAAGTGTCCTGTGCTCTTTCAGATTTGTGAGATAAGCGTAATCAAAATGAGGTTATCCTAATCGAAATAGTATGGGGTTTTCATCACAACAAAGGCAACACCAGCAATTGGAGATAGACCAGACAACACACACAGGAAAAGGACATGGCATCAATGTCTAGGAAAATTTGTCCTCACAGAAATCCCATGCAATTGTGTAGAGCCAAGAGTCTAAAGTTTTCACTTAACCAAGCCCTAGAAGTCTACATTAGATACCCGAAATTACCTGACCAGTAGAGATGAAGAAATACAGTAAAAGGAAAATGAAGTACCATTTTCAGTTCCAAAGAGATTGAAGGCCCTAAAGATAAGCTTTCAGACAACTAGACTGCAAAACGCTCTCCAGAGCAAGTATTGAAAATGGAGGTGAGGGAAACACTGAAGAACAACAGTGTCTCAGAATCACAAAAGGCAGAATACCAGAAAAGGGGAAGAGAAAGCCTAAAGACGAGCTAAATAATATCAGAAAACTCAGTGGATGAGAAAATATCAGGGCTAACATTCCGTCCTAAGCAGACTAGATATTGCAGAGGGACGCGTGAAAGTTTTTGAAGACAGGGGAACAGAAATCCCTCGGTCAGAAGCACACATAGGAAAGCAAGTGCAAACCATTGAAAACATTGCTGTTGAATCCTGGTTTAAGACAAGGCATGAAAGACTAAAATTCGAAAGAGTCCCAGATGGAAAAGCAAGAGATAAAGAAACAAACAATGTTTGAAAAGTTATGTGTAGAAAAATCAGACTGAAACTTGCTGAAAGCCAAGATAGAATCATCTAGGCGAATTCAGGAAGTACACAGCGTCCAAAAGAGGTGGAATCCCAATAGACTTAGCAGCAGCTGTATGATCCAAATCAACAAAGTTCATGAGCATCCCAGTGATTTAAAATGCGCCTGGAGGAAAGCAACATAGTCACAAGAGAACCTCCAGAGGGGTTTCAGCTGCTATCTCAGCAGCAATATTGCAGGACAGGGAGGAGTGCCAGGACATAGACCATAGCTTGAATGGCAAAATGCTGCCATCTAGGGTAGCCTATGCCACATGACCACCATTTCTAATAACAGCAGAGCTAGAGAATGCCACAGACCTGCAAATCTTAAAAGAATTCAGCAGTTCGAAACTTATCCTAAAAGAAAGGTTGAGAATTCTCCCCTGAAGGGATAAGCAGCAAGATGAAATGGAAAGAAGAAAACCCTTATTGGAAATGCAAGAAGAGCATGAGTGGAAAAGAAGAAACAAGAAGAAAGCAAGGAGGACATCAAAACCCTAAAGATGGGAGAGGGAAGCAGGAAATCATAGGGGATTGGAAGCACTATCTTAAGGGAGTCAGCTTATATGACTCTCTGTTGGAAGCAAACGGAGAGATGCATGGCCTGACGTGTTTGCAAAACAAACGAGAAGCAGACCAAGAAAGAATCAAACAAACAAACAACACAAAAAGGGTAGGGTAACATGAATATTCAAAAGAAATTACTCAAGGTGATGTCAAGGATCATTCAGTACGCGTCGACCCAGTATCGCGGCTTGAATGTACTCAGCACACCTGTATTCGGAAATCAGAGGCGTGCATTTATATTCGTAAATATTGTTTCATATGAGCATATCGTGACCTAACCCAAATGCCGATTAGGAATCCAATGGATTCCTAGTCCGTGATATAGACTTGCAAGTCTTCCAACAGGATGAATGAATGCCATATTCTACACTACGTCGAGAAGAAATGGCACAAGCCTATAACAAGGAAAAGTAGCTCCGCAAAAGTGTACTAAGATCAAAAGAGACAGGCAGTAAAGTGCACATTGGGGATTGTATCATTCCTAGGAATTTCAGCCCCCTTGAAACAAATGGATAGATGTCCCGTGAATGCGGGTGTTTCAGCAGAAATCAACCGACGGCTATGTATTGCGGGTGTGCCCATATTACAGGAACAATAGTTTCCCTTAGTGGGTCTCTGTGTACTGTGAACTGTTAGAAAGTTTAAAGACGTGTGAAACATTCAACTGAAAATGGACACACTTCCCTCCGTTGCTACAGTGCATACAGATCTGAACAAAAGGAAAGAGGGAAGAACAAAGGCCCATGGGACGCTAGTGGGTAGAATCACATTTACCTTAGGAACCTCTCGTCGGATGCAGCCCCTCCCCCAACACTGACAAGATGCAGCAGCCATTGGGGATGGCAGTTAGCGGTTGGATTCCAGGTGGAATGTTGGTGTGTACCGCGAGGCTTGTTGTGGCTGGTGGATCCTAGGTAACCGGGCAGAGTTCTGTGGGTGGATCAGTGCGATGGAGGGGCTGCCGCCCTCTGTGGAGCTTGGCTTAGGTCTTTGGTCCGGGAAGCTGTGTCAGTTCGAGATACTGCTGCTGCCCAAAGACCTGAGTTCACGGGTCAGTTTCCAGAACCTGAAAGGGCAGACAGTGGAAGATCTGCCTGTCTTCAGCTTACTGGAGAGGCTCCGAGGTCCTTTCAGACTTGCCCAGTCCTGTTGAAGTCGACTTTATGGGAGACACGAAGAGAAGCTGGCCGAAAATATGGCTGCACGGATTGAGGAGAGATGCGAACACATTGATGAGAGATGTTCTGCTACAATAGAGAATACTGGCCTGGAGACAGCTGTAGAGGATTGCAGGCTCGAAAGGCATTCATGAGACATATTGAACCTCGCTGATACTAGCAGAAACATACGGAGGGCCACCGTGGACTGGAGGAAGTTCCTCAATTCTCTGCTCCAAGAACGGGTCCAAGATCTCTGACGTCTAAAGAGAAGAGATGGCAGAGATGATAAAAACGCTCATGTTCTTGAAAGAGGTCAGATAATCCACACGACCCAAGGGGCAATTCCAAGCCATTCAGATCAAAGTGCACCAAGCCCAGGTAAGCCTTTTCCCAGGTTTGGGCCTAGCTATCAAGCACTTGCTCTTCCCTCCCCTCCACTCAGGCATCCATTTTGAGGGATCAGTACCTGAGCTGCAATGAAGCCAGTAAGAGAAGAGCAAGCCCCTCCTAGAATCAGAGTTCCTCTAGCTTCATCCTCTGTGAACAACAGGGAACCCCATAAAGGTCAAATACTCTCGTATGAAATAGATAGGAATTGAATACTTAGCTCCCACAAAGAAACGATGGCCTTCCGCTAGATTCAGCAAATGCTGGGTTCATGTCTTCTCTGGGGTGAAGGGAGTGTGGTAAGTGAGGGGAATCTTTGACTGAACTTGAATCTGTATTAGGCCTCCGTTTTTCAAGACAGTCTAGGTACATATTAGAAGTCAGATAGTGAACGGAACTGTAAAAGTCGCCAATGACATGAAAGACACAGCTTATGTGGACCGTCTTTCAATTGAGTCAAGCCCCCGGGGGCAATCGATCATGGGGGTGCAGACTTGGTTGCATTCAAGTGCTTTACCCAACATGATCGGATGATTAAGCGTTCTCATCACTGATAGAAGAACACCTGGTTCTCAGTAGCCTAGCATAGCTGCAGCAGGGTTCTCATAGCTATAATGCCTCTAGGTTCTTTGGATTCAAAGCTAAATGTATATATTTAGTTCGTTTTCTCTTGTATTTTCCTTGAGAGGGATGTTACACCTTGAAATGCCAACATTGACCAGTAGGTGTCATCGGGAGTAAAGGGCACCACATGCACAAGTGAATCCAAGCTTAGGGGTTATTTCATGTTTCCATTAGTTATTTCATGGTTCCTGTTGGTTTCGGAGGCTTCAACAGTAAAGAGTTGACATGACCCCTTTAAAAGTTCGGACTGCTAGTTTGCATTCTATCTGTCTATGTTTTCCTTAGAGCTGACAAAATGTTACCGAAATTGACAAGTCGGGCTTCTAGGTCGAATTAGTATGTTTCAGAAACTAACTTCATTTTCGTATAACTCCCAAAACATTTATATATATTCTATTAAATTTTTAGAGACTGCAAATGAGAGATCAACACAATGTCAAAACTGGAGTCTTCGGACAATCCCTCCCACCACGGCTGTATAGAAACAAAGAGATAAAAAAAAATCACATTTCTGTGAAATGTATCTGGAAAGTGTTGATTCATCGATGCCCAGTTGACAGAGTAGCAGTGCAACCTGCGCTCACTCGCTCCCATGAACACAGCAATGGAAACATCCACTCACCCAGCCCTTGGCACAGGACACTTGCCGAAGAGAGGCCTGTTACTTCCAAAGACAGGATGAGGCCTCAGAACACCTGGAAGCAGGAGAAGGAAAAGCAGGGAATGGATACCAGTGCATGGTCTGAGCCCTGTTGATGGAGCAGTAAAGGTGAAACTCTCTTTAACTTGGACGCACACTCTCAAGCGGACAGGAGACATGGGATTGAAGGTGATGCGCTGAGTGTTAGAAGAGTGCACAGCAGATGCTTGGCTGACAGAACGCGAAGAATCCAGTGCAAAATATCCCCACAGTTGATTCTGAGACCAAGCTCCGAGCTGCCAAATTTGAGGTAGCAGAGGCAGCGTTCAGGGAGGGATAGGCCTACGGATGATGGCACACGCTGAGTCTCAGGGATCTGGAGTGCGTTGTGGGATGTGGTGGGTCCTATCAAGAGAGCAAACCGACCTGTGACCCCAATGAGCATGCAACCACCCTGGCGCACGCAGTTGAAATTATCGATCTGTCCCATGGCCACACCCAGTGCATCTGCAGGACCAGAGACCAATTTGGCATTTTGCCAATAGAGCATGTGTGGGGCTGAATCAGAGATATTGTGCATCGGGTCTGAGGGATCCAGGGGGCCTTGGGTTTGAATTCAGAATGAAAAGCCTTAGGATCTGCTACATTCATAACCTGGGCTGTGATTATGGTTTGGTTTGTGGCACAGGATGGGCAACAGCTCTGTGGTTGCCTTCGTGCACCCGTGCCACAAGGATGAGAGGACAAGGAAGTGTGGTCCAAGACCACAGCGTGAGAAGAGGAAGGATTTCCTTCAGTTTATCGCTCAAAAGCGGATGCTACATTTTGGATGGCACCGGCACGGTTCGGCAGCGAGGACACCAAGTTCGGGCTGCGGGATCATTCCAGCAGGCCCTGATGTGTGACATCCATAGATATGCTTCCACTGGTGTTTCTGTAGACAGAGAAGCTCTTGGAAGAACTGGTTTCAGTGGGACATTCCCGTGGAACTACAAAGCACAAGCGCACTCACACTCTGCTCTTCTAGAAACACTCCAAAATAACATAGAGTAGAATGCAGAGCTGAGAACATTTAGAAGCTCCATTTCCACCAGAGGAAGTGTCCTGTGCTCTTTCAGATTTGTGAGATAAGCGTAATCAAAATGAGGTTATCCTAATCGAAATAGTATGGGGTGTTCATCACAACAAAGGCAACACCAGCAATTGGAGATAGACCAGACAACACACACAGGAAAAGGACATGGCATCAATGTCTAGGAAAATTTGTCCTCACAGAAATCCCATGCAATTGTGTAGAGCCAAGAGTCTAAAGTTTTCACTTAACCAAGCCCTAGAAGTCTACATTAGATACCCGAAATTACCTGACCAGTAGAGATGAAGAAATACAGTAAAAGGAAAATGAAGTACCATTTTCAGTTCCAAAGAGATTGAAGGCCCTAAAGATAAGCTTTCAGACAACTAGACTGCAAAACGCTCTCCAGAGCAAGTATTGAAAATGGAGGTGAGGGAAACACTGAAGAACAACAGTGTCTCAGAATCACAAAAGGCAGAATACCAGAAAAGGGGAAGAGAAAGCCTAAAGACGAGCTAAATAATATCAGAAAACTCAGTGGATGAGAAAATATCAGGGCTAACATTCCGTCCTAAGCAGACTAGATATTGCAGAGGGACGCGTGAAAGTTTTTGAAGACAGGGGAACAGAAATCCCTCGGTCAGAAGCACACATAGGAAAGCAAGTGCAAACCATTGAAAACATTGCTGTTGAATCCTGGTTTAAGACAAGGCATGAAAGACTAAAATTCGAAAGAGTCCCAGATGGAAAAGCAAGAGATAAAGAAACAAACAATGTTTGAAAATTGATGTGTAGAAAAATCAGACTGAAACTTGCTGAAAGCCAAGATAGAATCATCTAGGCGAATTCAGGAAGTACACAGCGTCCAAAAGAGGTGGAATCCCAATAGACTTAGCAGCAGCTGTATGATCCAAATCAACAAAGTTCATGAGCATCCCAGTGATTTAAAATGCGCCTGGAGGAAAGCAACATAGTCACAAGAGAACCTCCAGAGGGGTTTCAGCTGCTATCTCAGCAGCAATATTGCAGGACAGGGAGGAGTGCCAGGACATAGACCATAGCTTGAATGGCAAAATGCTGCCATCTAGGGTAGCCTATGCCACATGACCACCATTTCTAATAACAGCAGAGCTAGAGAATGCCACAGACCTGCAAATCTTAAAAGAATTCAGCAGTTCGAAACTTATCCTAAAAGAAAGGTTGAGAATTCTCCCCTGAAGGGATAAGCAGCAAGATGAAATGGAAAGAAGAAAACCCTTATTGGAAATGCAAGAAGAGCATGAGTGGAAAAGAAGAAACAAGAAGAAAGCAAGGAGGACATCAAAACCCTAAAGATGGGAGAGGGAAGCCGGAAATCATAGGGGATTGGAAGCACTATCTTAAGGGAGTCAGCTTATATGACTCTCTGTTGGAAGCAAACGGAGAGATGCATGGCCTGACGTGTTTGCAAAACAAACGAGAAGCAGACCAAGAAAGAATCAAACAAACAAACAACACAAAAAGGGTAGGGTAACATGAATATTCAAAAGAAATTACTCAAGGTGATGTCAAGGATCATTCAGTACGCGTCGACCCAGTATCGCGGCTTGAATGTACTCAGCACACCTGTATTCGGAAATCAGAGGCGTGCATTTATATTCGTAAATATTGTTTCATATGAGCATATCGTGACCTAACCCAAATGCCGATTAGGAATCCAATGGATTCCTAGTCCGTGATATAGACTTGCAAGTCTTCCAACAGGATGAATGAATGCCATATTCTACACTACGTCGAGAAGAAATGGCACAAGCCTATAACAAGGAAAAGTAGCTCCGCAAAAGTGTACTAAGATCAAAAGAGACAGGCAGTAAAGTGCACATTGGGGATTGTATCATTCCTAGGAATTTCAGCCCCCTTGAAACAAATGGATAGATGTCCCGTGAATGCGGGTGTTTCAGCAGAAATCAACCGACGGCTATGTATTGCGGGTGTGCCCATATTACAGGAACAATAGTTTCCCTTAGTGGGTCTCTGTGTACTGTGAACTGTTAGAAAGTTTAAAGACGTGTGAAACATTCAACTGAAAATGGACACACTTCCCTCCGTTGCTACAGTGCATACAGATCTGAACAAAAGGAAAGAGGGAAGAACAAAGGCCCATGGGACGCTAGTGGGTAGAATCACATTTACCTTAGGAACCTCTCGTCGGATGCAGCCCCTCCCCCAACACTGACAAGATGCAGCAGCCATTGGGGATGGCAGTTAGCGGTTGGATTCCAGGTGGAATGTTGGTGTGTACCGCGAGGCTTGTTGTGGCTGGTGGATCCTAGGTAACCGGGCAGAGTTCTGTGGGTGGATCAGTGCGATGGAGGGGCTGCCGCCCTCTGTGGAGCTTGGCTTAGGTCTTTGGTCCGGGAAGCTGTGTCAGTTCGAGATACTGCTGCTGCCCAAAGACCTGAGTTCACGGGTCAGTTTCCAGAACCTGAAAGGGCAGACAGTGGAAGATCTGCCTGTCTTCAGCTTACTGGAGAGGCTCCGAGGTCCTTTCAGACTTGCCCAGTCCTGTTGAAGTCGACTTTATGGGAGACACGAAGAGAAGCTGGCCGAAAATATGGCTGCACGGATTGAGGAGAGATGCGAACACATTGATGAGAGATGTTCTGCTACAATAGAGAATACTGGCCTGGAGACAGCTGTAGAGGATTGCAGGCTCGAAAGGCATTCATGAGACATATTGAACCTCGCTGATACTAGCAGAAACATACGGAGGGCCACCGTGGACTGGAGGAAGTTCCTCAATTCTCTGCTCCAAGAACGGGTCCAAGATCTCTGACGTCTAAAGAGAAGAGATGGCAGAGATGATAAAAACGCTCATGTTCTTGAAAGAGGTCAGATAATCCACACGACCCAAGGGGCAATTCCAAGCCATTCAGATCAAAGTGCACCAAGCCCAGGTAAGCCTTTTCCCAGGTTTGGGCCTAGCTATCAAGCACTTGCTCTTCCCTCCCCTCCACTCAGGCATCCATTTTGAGGGATCAGTACCTGAGCTGCAATGAAGCCAGTAAGAGAAGAGCAAGCCCCTCCTAGAATCAGAGTTCCTCTAGCTTCATCCTCTGTGAACAACAGGGAACCCCATAAAGGTCAAATACTCTCGTATGAAATAGATAGGAATTGAATACTTAGCTCCCACAAAGAAACGATGGCCTTCCGCTAGATTCAGCAAATGCTGGGTTCATGTCTTCTCTGGGGTGAAGGGAGTGTGGTAAGTGAGGGGAATCTTTGACTGAACTTGAATCTGTATTAGGCCTCCGTTTTTCAAGACAGTCTAGGTACATATTAGAAGTCAGATAGTGAACGGAACTGTAAAAGTCGCCAATGACATGAAAGACACAGCTTATGTGGACCGTCTTTCAATTGAGTCAAGCCCCCGGGGGCAATCGATCATGGGGGTGCAGACTTGGTTGCATTCAAGTGCTTTACCCAACATGATCGGATGATTAAGCGTTCTCATCACTGATAGAAGAACACCTGGTTCTCAGTAGCCTAGCATAGCTGCAGCAGGGTTCTCATAGCTATAATGCCTCTAGGTTCTTTGGATTCAAAGCTAAATGTATATATTTAGTTCGTTTTCTCTTGTATTTTCCTTGAGAGGGATGTTACACCTTGAAATGCCAACATTGACCAGTAGGTGTCATCGGGAGTAAAGGGCACCACATGCACAAGTGAATCCAAGCTTAGGGGTTATTTCATGTTTCCATTAGTTATTTCATGGTTCCTGTTGGTTTCGGAGGCTTCAACAGTAAAGAGTTGACATGACCCCTTTAAAAGTTCGGACTGCTAGTTTGCATTCTATCTGTCTATGTTTTCCTTAGAGCTGACAAAATGTTACCGAAATTGACAAGTCGGGCTTCTAGGTCGAATTAGTATGTTTCAGAAACTAACTTCATTTTCGTATAACTCCCAAAACATTTATATATATTCTATTAAATTTTTAGAGACTGCAAATGAGAGATCAACACAATGTCAAAACTGGAGTCTTCGGACAATCCCTCCCACCACGGCTGTATAGAAACAAAGAGATAAAAAAAAATCACATTTCTGTGAAATGTATCTGGAAAGTGTTGATTCATCGATGCCCAGTTGACAGAGAAGCAGTGCAACCTGCGCTCACTCGCTCCCATGAACACAGCAATGGAAACATCCACTCACCCAGCCCTTGGCACAGGACACTTGCCGAAGAGAGGCCTGTTACTTCCAAAGACAGGATGAGGCCTCAGAACACCTGGAAGCAGGAGAAGGAAAAGCAGGGAATGGATACCAGTGCATGGTCTGAGCCCTGTTGATGGAGCAGTAAAGGTGAAACTCTCTTTAACTTGGACGCACACTCTCAAGCGGACAGGAGACATGGGATTGAAGGTGATGCGCTGAGTGTTAGAAGAGTGCACAGCAGATGCTTGGCTGACAGAACGCAAAGAATCCAGTGCAAAATATCCCCACAGTTGATTCTGAGACCAAGCTCCGAGCTGCCAAATTTGAGGTAGCAGAGGCAGCGTTCAGGGAGGGATAGGCCTACGGATGATGGCACACGCTGAGTCTCAGGGATCTGGAGTGCGTTGTGGGATGTGGTGGTTCCTATCAAGAGAGCAAACCGACCTGTGACCCCAATGAGCATGCAACCACCCTGGCGCACGCAGTTGAAATTATCGATCTGTCCCATGGCCACACCCAGTGCATCTGCAGGACCAGAGACCAATTTGGCATTTTGCCAATAGAGCATGTGTGGGGCTGAATCAGAGATATTGTGCATCGGGTCTGAGGGATCCAGGGGGCCTTGGGTTTGAATTCAGAATGAAAAGCCTTAGGATCTGCTACATTCATAACCTGGGCTGTGATTATGGTTTGGTTTGAGGCACAGGATGGGCAACAGCTCTGTGGTTGCCTTCGTGCACCCGTGCCACAAGGATGAGAGGACAAGGAAGTGTGGTCCAAGACCACAGCGTGAGAAGAGGAAGGATTTCCTTCAGTTTATCGCTCAAAAGCGGATGCTACATTTTGGATGGCACCGGCACGGTTCGGCAGCGAGGACACCAAGTTCGGGCTGCGGGATCATTCCAGCAGGCCCTGATGTGTGACATCCATAGATATGCTTCCACTGGTGTTTCTGTAGACAGAGAAGCTCTTGGAAGAACTGGTTTCAGTGGGACATTCCCGTGGAACTACAAAGCACAAGCGCACTCACACTCTGCTCTTCTAGAAACACTCCAAAATAACATAGAGTAGAATGCAGAGCTGAGAACATTTAGAAGCTCCATTTCCACCAGAGGAAGTGTCCTGTGCTCTTTCAGATTTGTGAGATAAGCGTAATCAAAATGAGGTTATCCTAATCGAAATAGTATGGGGTGTTCATCACAACAAAGGCAACACCAGCAATTGGAGATAGACCAGACAACACACACAGGAAAAGGACATGGCATCAATGTCTAGGAAAATTTGTCCTCACAGAAATCCCATGCAATTGTGTAGAGCCAAGAGTCTAAAGTTTTCACTTAACCAAGCCCTAGAAGTCTACATTAGATACCCGAAATTACCTGACCAGTAGAGATGAAGAAATACAGTAAAAGGAAAATGAAGTACCATTTTCAGTTCCAAAGAGATTGAAGGCCCTAAAGATAAGCTTTCAGACAACTAGACTGCAAAACGCTCTCCAGAGCAAGTATTGAAAATGGAGGTGAGGGAAACACTGAAGAACAACAGTGTCTCAGAATCACAAAAGGCAGAATACCAGAAAAGGGGAAGAGAAAGCCTAAAGACGAGCTAAATAATATCAGAAAACTCAGTGGATGAGAAAATATCAGGGCTAACATTCCGTCCTAAGCAGACTAGATATTGCAGAGGGACGCGTGAAAGTTTTTGAAGACAGGGGAACAGAAATCCCTCGGTCAGAAGCACACATAGGAAAGCAAGTGCAAACCATTGAAAACATTGCTGTTGAATCCTGGTTTAAGACAAGGCATGAAAGACTAAAATTCGAAAGAGTCCCAGATGGAAAAGCAAGAGATAAAGAAACAAACAATGTTTGAAAATTGATGTGTAGAAAAATCAGACTGAAACTTGCTGAAAGCCAAGATAGAATCATCTAGGCGAATTCAGGAAGTACACAGCGTCCAAAAGAGGTGGAATCCCAATAGACTTAGCAGCAGCTGTATGATCCAAATCAACAAAGTTCATGAGCATCCCAGTGATTTAAAATGCGCCTGGAGGAAAGCAACATAGTCACAAGAGAACCTCCAGAGGGGTTTCAGCTGCTATCTCAGCAGCAATATTGCAGGACAGGGAGGAGTGCCAGGACATAGACCATAGCTTGAATGGCAAAATGCTGCCATCTAGGGTAGCCTATGCCACATGACCACCATTTCTAATAACAGCAGAGCTAGAGAATGCCACAGACCTGCAAATCTTAAAAGAATTCAGCAGTTCGAAACTTATCCTAAAAGAAAGGTTGAGAATTCTCCCCTGAAGGGATAAGCAGCAAGATGAAATGGAAAGAAGAAAACCCTTATTGGAAATGCAAGAAGAGCATGAGTGGAAAAGAAGAAACAAGAAGAAAGCAAGGAGGACATCAAAACCCTAAAGATGGGAGAGGGAAGCCGGAAATCATAGGGGATTGGAAGCACTATCTTAAGGGAGTCAGCTTATATGACTCTCTGTTGGAAGCAAACGGAGAGATGCATGGCCTGACGTGTTTGCAAAACAAACGAGAAGCAGACCAAGAAAGAATCAAACAAACAAACAACACAAAAAGGGTAGGGTAACATGAATATTCAAAAGAAATTACTCAAGGTGATGTCAAGGATCATTCAGTACGCGTCGACCCAGTATCGCGGCTTGAATGTACTCAGCACACCTGTATTCGGAAATCAGAGGCGTGCATTTATATTCGTAAATATTGTTTCATATGAGCATATCGTGACCTAACCCAAATGCCGATTAGGAATCCAATGGATTCCTAGTCCGTGATATAGACTTGCAAGTCTTCCAACAGGATGAATGAATGCCATATTCTACACTACGTCGAGAAGAAATGGCACAAGCCTATAACAAGGAAAAGTAGCTCCGCAAAAGTGTACTAAGATCAAAAGAGACAGGCAGTAAAGTGCACATTGGGGATTGTATCATTCCTAGGAATTTCAGCCCCCTTGAAACAAATGGATAGATGTCCCGTGAATGCGGGTGTTTCAGCAGAAATCAACCGACGGCTATGTATTGCGGGTGTGCCCATATTACAGGAACAATAGTTTCCCTTAGTGGGTCTCTGTGTACTGTGAACTGTTAGAAAGTTTAAAGACGTGTGAAACATTCAACTGAAAATGGACACACTTCCCTCCGTTGCTACAGTGCATACAGATCTGAACAAAAGGAAAGAGGGAAGAACAAAGGCCCATGGGACGCTAGTGGGTAGAATCACATTTACCTTAGGAACCTCTCGTCGGATGCAGCCCCTCCCCCAACACTGACAAGATGCAGCAGCCATTGGGGATGGCAGTTAGCGGTTGGATTCCAGGTGGAATGTTGGTGTGTACCGCGAGGCTTGTTGTGGCTGGTGGATCCTAGGTAACCGGGCAGAGTTCTGTGGGTGGATCAGTGCGATGGAGGGGCTGCCGCCCTCTGTGGAGCTTGGCTTAGGTCTTTGGTCCGGGAAGCTGTGTCAGTTCGAGATACTGCTGCTGCCCAAAGACCTGAGTTCACGGGTCAGTTTCCAGAACCTGAAAGGGCAGACAGTGGAAGATCTGCCTGTCTTCAGCTTACTGGAGAGGCTCCGAGGTCCTTTCAGACTTGCCCAGTCCTGTTGAAGTCGACTTTATGGGAGACACGAAGAGAAGCTGGCCGAAAATATGGCTGCACGGATTGAGGAGAGATGCGAACACATTGATGAGAGATGTTCTGCTACAATAGAGAATACTGGCCTGGAGACAGCTGTAGAGGATTGCAGGCTCGAAAGGCATTCATGAGACATATTGAACCTCGCTGATACTAGCAGAAACATACGGAGGGCCACCGTGGACTGGAGGAAGTTCCTCAATTCTCTGCTCCAAGAACGGGTCCAAGATCTCTGACGTCTAAAGAGAAGAGATGGCAGAGATGATAAAAACGCTCATGTTCTTGAAAGAGGTCAGATAATCCACACGACCCAAGGGGCAATTCCAAGCCATTCAGATCAAAGTGCACCAAGCCCAGGTAAGCCTTTTCCCAGGTTTGGGCCTAGCTATCAAGCACTTGCTCTTCCCTCCCCTCCACTCAGGCATCCATTTTGAGGGATCAGTACCTGAGCTGCAATGAAGCCAGTAAGAGAAGAGCAAGCCCCTCCTAGAATCAGAGTTCCTCTAGCTTCATCCTCTGTGAACAACAGGGAACCCCATAAAGGTCAAATACTCTCGTATGAAATAGATAGGAATTGAATACTTAGCTCCCACAAAGAAACGATGGCCTTCCGCTAGATTCAGCAAATGCTGGGTTCATGTCTTCTCTGGGGTGAAGGGAGTGTGGTAAGTGAGGGGAATCTTTGACTGAACTTGAATCTGTATTAGGCCTCCGTTTTTCAAGACAGTCTAGGTACATATTAGAAGTCAGATAGTGAACGGAACTGTAAAAGTCGCCAATGACATGAAAGACACAGCTTATGTGGACCGTCTTTCAATTGAGTCAAGCCCCCGGGGGCAATCGATCATGGGGGTGCAGACTTGGTTGCATTCAAGTGCTTTACCCAACATGATCGGATGATTAAGCGTTCTCATCACTGATAGAAGAACACCTGGTTCTCAGTAGCCTAGCATAGCTGCAGCAGGGTTCTCATAGCTATAATGCCTCTAGGTTCTTTGGATTCAAAGCTAAATGTATATATTTAGTTCGTTTTCTCTTGTATTTTCCTTGAGAGGGATGTTACACCTTGAAATGCCAACATTGACCAGTAGGTGTCATCGGGAGTAAAGGGCACCACATGCACAAGTGAATCCAAGCTTAGGGGTTATTTCATGTTTCCATTAGTTATTTCATGGTTCCTGTTGGTTTCGGAGGCTTCAACAGTAAAGAGTTGACATGACCCCTTTAAAAGTTCGGACTGCTAGTTTGCATTCTATCTGTCTATGTTTTCCTTAGAGCTGACAAAATGTTACCGAAATTGACAAGTCGGGCTTCTAGGTCGAATTAGTATGTTTCAGAAACTAACTTCATTTTCGTATAACTCCCAAAACATTTATATATATTCTATTAAATTTTTAGAGACTGCAAATGAGAGATCAACACAATGTCAAAACTGGAGTCTTCGGACAATCCCTCCCACCACGGCTGTATAGAAACAAAGAGATAAAAAAAAATCACATTTCTGTGAAATGTATCTGGAAAGTGTTGATTCATCGATGCCCAGTTGACAGAGAAGCAGTGCAACCTGCGCTCACTCGCTCCCATGAACACAGCAATGGAAACATCCACTCACCCAGCCCTTGGCACAGGACACTTGCCGAAGAGAGGCCTGTTACTTCCAAAGACAGGATGAGGCCTCAGAACACCTGGAAGCAGGAGAAGGAAAAGCAGGGAATGGATACCAGTGCATGGTCTGAGCCCTGTTGATGGAGCAGTAAAGGTGAAACTCTCTTTAACTTGGACGCACACTCTCAAGCGGACAGGAGACATGGGATTGAAGGTGATGCGCTGAGTGTTAGAAGAGTGCACAGCAGATGCTTGGCTGACAGAACGCAAAGAATCCAGTGCAAAATATCCCCACAGTTGATTCTGAGACCAAGCTCCGAGCTGCCAAATTTGAGGTAGCAGAGGCAGCGTTCAGGGAGGGATAGGCCTACGGATGATGGCACACGCTGAGTCTCAGGGATCTGGAGTGCGTTGTGGGATGTGGTGGGTCCTATCAAGAGAGCAAACCGACCTGTGACCCCAATGAGCAAGCAACCACCCTGGCGCACGCAGTTGAAATTATCGATCTGTCCCATGGCCACACCCAGTGCATCTGCAGGACCAGAGACCAATTTGGCATTTTGCCAATAGAGCATGTGTGGGGCTGAATCAGAGATATTGTGCATCGGGTCTGAGGGATCCAGGGGGCCTTGGGTTTGAATTCAGAATGAAAAGCCTTAGGATCTGCTACATTCAAAACCTGGGCTGTGATTATGGTTTGGTTTGAGGCACAGGATGTGCAACAGCTCTGTGGTTGCCTTCGTGCACCCGTACCACAAGGATGAGAGGACAAGGAAGTGTGGTCCAAGACCACAGCGTGAGAAGAGGAAGGATTTCCTTCAGTTTATCGCTCAAAAGCGGATGCTACATTTTGAAAGGCACCGGCACGGTTCGGCAGCGAGGACACCAAGTTCGGGCTGCGGGATCATTCCAGCAGGCCCTGATGTGTGACATCCATAGATATGCTTCCACTGGTGTTTCTGTAGACAGAGAAGCTCTTGGAAGAACTGGTTTCTGTGGGACATTCCCGTGGCACTACAAAGCACAAGCGCACTCACAGTCTGCTCTTCTGGAAACACTCCAAAATAACATAGAGTAGAATGCAGAGCTGAGAACCTTTAGAAGCTCCATTTCCACCAGAGGAAGTGTCCTGTGCTCTTTCAGATTTGTGAGATAAGCGTAATCAAAATGAGGTTATCCTAATCGAAATAGTATGGGGGGTTCATCACAACAAAGGCAACACCAGCAATTGGAGATAGACCAGACAACACACACAGGAAAAGGACATGGCATCAATGTCTAGGAAAATTTGTCCTCACAGAAATCCCATGCAATTGTGTAGAGATAAGAGTCTTAAGTTTTCACTTAACCAAGCCATAGAAGTCTACATTAGATACCCGATATTAACTGACCAGTAGAGATGAAGAAATACAGTAAAAGGAAAAGGAAGTACCATTTTCAGTTCCAAAGAGATTGAAGGCCCTAAAGATAAGCTTTCAGACAACTAGACTGCAAAACGCTCTCCAGAGCAAGTGTTGAAAATGGAGGTGAGGGAAACACTGAAGAACAACAGTGTCTCAGAATCACAAAAGGCAGAATACCAGAAAAGGGGAAGAGAAAGCCTAAAGACGAGCTAAATAATATCAGAAAACTCAGTGGATGAGAAAATATCAGGGCTAACATTCCGTCCTAAGCAGACTAGATATTGCAGAGGGACGCGTGAAATTTTTTGAAGACAGGGGAACAGAAATCCCTCGGTCAGAAGCACACATAGGAAAGCAAGTTCAAACCAATGAAAACATTGCTGTTGAATCCTGGTTTAAGGCAAGGCATGAAAGACTAAAATTCGAAAGAGTCCCAGATGGAAAAGCAAGAGATAAAGAAACAAACAATGTTTGAAAAGTTATGTGTAGAAAAATCAGACTGAAACTTGCTGAAAGCCAAGATAGAATCATCTAGGCGAATTCAGGAAGTACACAGCGTCCAAAAGAGGTGGAATCCCAATAGACTTAGCAGCAGCTGTATGATCCAAATCAACAAAGTTCATGAGCATCCCAGTGATTTAAAATGCGCCTGGAGGAAAGCAACATAGTCACAAGAGAACCTCCAGAGGGGTTTCAGCTGCTATCTCAGCAGCAATATTGCAGGACAGGGAGGAGTGCCAGGACATAGACCATAGCTTGAATGGCAAAATGCTGCCATCTAGGGTAGCCTATGCCACATGACCACCATTTCTAATAACAGCAGAGCTAGAGAATGCCACAGACCTGCAAATCTTAAAAGAATTCAGCAGTTCGAAACTTATCCTAAAAGAAAGGTTGAGAATTCTCCCCTGAAGGGATAAGCAGCAAGATGAAATGGAAAGAAGAAAACCCTTATTGGAAATGCAAGAAGAGCATGAGTGGAAAAGAAGAAACAAGAAGAAAGCAAGGAGGACATCAAAACCCTAAAGATGGGAGAGGGAAGCAGGAAATCATAGGGGATTGGAAGCACTATCTTAAGGGAGTCAGCTTATATGACTCTTTGTTGGAAGCAAACGGAGAGATGCATGGCCTGACGTGTTTGCAAAACAAACGAGAAGCAGACCAAGAAAGAATCAAACAAACAAACAACACAAAAAGGGTAGGGTAACATGAATATTCAAAAGAAATTACTCAAGGTGATGTCAAGGATCATTCAGTACGCGTCGACCCAGTATCGCGGCTTGAATGTACTCAGCACACCTGTATTCGGAAATCAGAGGCGTGCATTTATATTCGTAAATATTGATTCATATGAGCATATCGTGACCTAACCCAAATGCCGATTTGGAATCCAATGGATTCCTAGTCCGTGATATAGACTTGCAAGTCTTCCAACAGGATGAATGAATGCCATATTCTACACTACGTCGAGAAGAAATGGCACAAGCCTATAACAAGGAAAAGTAGCTCCGCAAAAGTGTACTAAGATCAAAAGAGACAGGCAGTAAAGTGCACATTGGGGATTGTATCATTCCTAGGAATTTCAGCCCCCTTGAAACAAATGGATAGATGTCCCGTGAATGCGGGTGTTTCAGCAGAAATCAACCGACGGCTATGTATTGCGGGTGTGCCCATATTACAGGAACAATAGTTTCCCTTAGTGGGTCTCTGTGTACTGTGAACTGTTAGAAAGTTTAAAGACGTGTGAAACATTCAACTGAAAATGGACACACTTCCCTCCGTTGCTACAGTGCATACAGATCTGAACAAAAGGAAAGAGGGAAGAACAAAGGCCCATGGGACGCTAGTGGGTAGAATCACATTTACCTTAGGAACCTCTCGTCGGATGCAGCCCCTCCCCCAACACTGACAAGATGCAGCAGCCATTGGGGATGGCAGTTAGCGGTTGGATTCCAGGTGGAATGTTGATGTGTACCGCGAGGCTTGTTGTGGCTGGTGGATCCTAGGTAACCGGGCAGAGTTCTGTGGGTGGATCAGTGCGATGGAGGGGCTGCCGCCCTCTGTGGAGCTTGGCTTAGGTCTTTGGTCCGGGAAGCTGTGTCAGTTCGAGATACTGCTGCTGCCCAAAGACCTGAGTTCACGGGTCAGTTTCCAGAACCTGAAAGGGCAGACAGTGGAAGATCTGCCTGTCTTCAGCTTACTGGAGAGGCTCCGAGGTCCTTTCAGACTTGCCCAGTCCTGTTGAAGTCGACTTTATGGGAGACACGAAGAGAAGCTGGCCGATAATATGGCTGCACGGATTGAGGAGAGATGCGAACACATTGATGAGAGATGTTCTGCTACAATAGAGAATACTGGCCTGGAGACAGCTGTAGAGGATAGCAGGCTCGAAAGGCATTCATGAGACATATTGAACCTCGCTGATACTAGCAGAAACATACGGAGGGCCACCGTGGACTGGAGGAAGTTCCTCAATTCTCTGCTCCAAGAACGGGTCCAAGATCTCTGACGTCTAAAGAGAAGAGATGGCAGAGATGATAAAAACGCTCATGTTCTTGAAAGAGGTCAGATAATCCACACGACCCAAGGGGCAATTCCAAGCCATTCAGATCAAAGTGCACCAAGCCCAGGTAAGCCTTTTCCCAGCTTTGGGCCTAGCTATCAAGCACTTGCTCTTCCCTCCCCTCCACTCAGGCATCCATTTTGAGGGATCAGTACCTGAGCTGCAATGAAGCCAGTAAGAGAAGAGCAAGCCCCTCCTAAAATCAGAGTTCCTCTAGCTTCATCCTCTGTGAACAACAGGGAACTTCATAAAGGTCAAACACTCTCGTATGAAAGAGATAGGAATTGAATACTTAGCTCCCACAAAGAAACGATGGCCTTCCGCTAGATTCAGCAAATGCTGGGTTCATGTCTTCTCTGGGGTGAAGGGAGTGTGGTAAGTGAGGGGAATCTTTGACTGAACTTGAATCTGTATTAGGCCTCCGTTTTTCAAGACAGTCTAGGTACATATTAGAAGTCAGATAGTGAACTGAACTGTAAAATTCGCCAATGACATGAAAGACACAGCTTATGTGGACCGTCTTTCAATTAAGTCAAGCCCCCGGGGGCAATCTATCATGGGGGTGCAGACTTGGTTGCATTCAAGTGCTTTACCCAACATGATCGGATGATTAAGCGTTCTCATCACTGATAGAAGAACACCTGGTTCTCAGTAGCCTAGCATAGCTGCAGCAGGGTTCTCATAGCTATAATGCCTCTAGGTTCTTTGGATTCAAAGCTAAATGTATATATTTAGTTCGTTTTCTCTTGTATTTTCCTTGAGAGGGATGTTACACCTTGAAATGCCAACATTGACCAGTAGGTGTCTTCGGGAGTAAAGGGCACCACATGCACAAGTGAATCCAAGCTTAGGGGTTATTTCATGTTTCCATTAGTTATTTCATGGTTCCTGTTGGTTTCGGAGGCTTCAACAGTAAAGAGTTGACATGACCCCTTTAAAAGTTCGGACTGCTAGTTTGCATTCTATCTGTCTATGTTTTCCTTAGAGCTGACAAAATGTTACCGAAATTGACAAGTCGGGCTTCTAGGTCGAATTAGTATGTTTCAGAAACTAACTTCATTTTCGTATAACTCCCAAAACATTTATATATATTCTATTAAATTTTTAGAGACTGCAAATGAGAGATCAACACAATGTCAAAACTGGAGTCTTCGGACAATCCCTCCCACCACGGCTGTATAGAAACAAAGAGATAAAAAAAAATCACATTTCTGTGAAATGTATCTGGAAAGTGTTGATTCATCGATGCCCAGTTGACAGAGAAGCAGTGCAACCTGCGCTCACTCGCTCCCATGAACACAGCAATGGAAACATCCACTCACCCAGCCCTTGGCACAGGACACTTGCCGAAGAGAGGCCTGTTACTTCCAAAGACAGGATGAGGCCTCAGAACACCTGGAAGCAGGAGAAGGAAAAGCAGGGAATGGATACCAGTGCATGGTCTGAGCCCTGTTGATGGAGCAGTAAAGGTGAAACTCTCTTTAACTTGGACGCACACTCTCAAGCGGACAGGAGACATGGGATTGAAGGTGATGCGCTGAGTGTTAGAAGAGTGCACAGCAGATGCTTGGCTGACAGAACGCAAAGAATCCAGTGCAAAATATCCCCACAGTTGATTCTGAGACCAAGCTCCGAGCTGCCAAATTTGAGGTAGCAGAGGCAGCGTTCAGGGAGGGATAGGGCTACGGATGATGGCACACGCTGAGTCTCAGGGATCTGGAGTGCGTTGTGGGATGTGGTGGGTCCTATCAAGAGAGCAAACCGACCTGTGACCCCAATGAGCAAGCAACCACCCTGGCGCACGCAGTTGAAATTATCGATCTGTCCCATGGCCACACCCAGTGCATCTGCAGGACCAGAGACCAATTTGGCATTTTGCCAATAGAGCATGTGTGGGGCTGAATCAGAGATATTGTGCATCGGGTCTGAGGGATCCAGGGGGCCTTGGGTTTGAATTCAGAATGAAAAGCCTTAGGATCTGCTACATTCAAAACCTGGGCTGTGATTATGGTTTGGTTTGAGGCACAGGATGTGCAACAGCTCTGTGGTTGCCTTCGTGCACCCGTACCACAAGGATGAGAGGACAAGGAAGTGTGGTCCAAGACCACAGCGTGAGAAGAGGAAGGATTTCCTTCAGTTTATCGCTCAAAAGCGGATGCTACATTTTGAAAGGCACCGGCACGGTTCGGCAGCGAGGACACCAAGTTCGGGCTGCGGGATCATTCCAGCAGGCCCTGATGTGTGACATCCATAGATATGCTTCCACTGGTGTTTCTGTAGACAGAGAAGCTCTTGGAAGAACTGGTTTCTGTGGGACATTCCCGTGGCACTACAAAGCACAAGCGCACTCACAGTCTGCTCTTCTGGAAACACTCCAAAATAACATAGAGTAGAATGCAGAGCTGAGAACCTTTAGAAGCTCCATTTCCACCAGAGGAAGTGTCCTGTGCTCTTTCAGATTTGTGAGATAAGCGTAATCAAAATGAGGTTATCCTAATCGAAATAGTATGGGGGGTTCATCACAACAAAGGCAACACCAGCAATTGGAGATAGACCAGACAACACACACAGGAAAAGGACATGGCATCAATGTCTAGGAAAATTTGTCCTCACAGAAATCCCATGCAATTGTGTAGAGATAAGAGTCTTAAGTTTTCACTTAACCAAGCCATAGAAGTCTACATTAGATACCCGATATTAACTGACCAGTAGAGATGAAGAAATACAGTAAAAGGAAAAGGAAGTACCATTTTCAGTTCCAAAGAGATTGAAGGCCCTAAAGATAAGCTTTCAGACAACTAGACTGCAAAACGCTCTCCAGAGCAAGTGTTGAAAATGGAGGTGAGGGAAACACTGAAGAACAACAGTGTCTCAGAATCACAAAAGGCAGAATACCAGAAAAGGGGAAGAGAAAGCCTAAAGACGAGCTAAATAATATCAGAAAACTCAGTGGATGAGAAAATATCAGGGCTAACATTCCGTCCTAAGCAGACTAGATATTGCAGAGGGACGCGTGAAATTTTTTGAAGACAGGGGAACAGAAATCCCTCGGTCAGAAGCACACATAGGAAAGCAAGTTCAAACCAATGAAAACATTGCTGTTGAATCCTGGTTTAAGGCAAGGCATGAAAGACTAAAATTCGAAAGAGTCCCAGATGGAAAAGCAAGAGATAAAGAAACAAACAATGTTTGAAAATTGATGTGTAGAAAAATCAGACTGAAACTTGCTGAAAGCCAAGATAGAATCATCTAGGCGAATTCAGGAAGTACACAGCGTCCAAAAGAGGTGGAATCCCAATAGACTTAGCAGCAGCTGTATGATCCAAATCAACAAAGTTCATGAGCATCCCAGTGATTTAAAATGCGCCTGGAGGAAAGCAACATAGTCACAAGAGAACCTCCAGAGGGGTTTCAGCTGCTATCTCAGCAGCAATATTGCAGGACAGGGAGGAGTGCCAGGACATAGACCATAGCTTGAATGGCAAAATGCTGCCATCTAGGGTAGCCTATGCCACATGACCACCATTTCTAATAACAGCAGAGCTAGAGAATGCCACAGACCTGCAAATCTTAAAAGAATTCAGCAGTTCGAAACTTATCCTAAAAGAAAGGTTGAGAATTCTCCCCTGAAGGGATAAGCAGCAAGATGAAATGGAAAGAAGAAAACCCTTATTGGAAATGCAAGAAGAGCATGAGTGGAAAAGAAGAAACAAGAAGAAAGCAAGGAGGACATCAAAACCCTAAAGATGGGAGAGGGAAGCAGGAAATCATAGGGGATTGGAAGCACTATCTTAAGGGAGTCAGCTTATATGACTCTTTGTTGGAAGCAAACGGAGAGATGCATGGCCTGACGTGTTTGCAAAACAAACGAGAAGCAGACCAAGAAAGAATCAAACAAACAAACAACACAAAAAGGGTAGGGTAACATGAATATTCAAAAGAAATTACTCAAGGTGATGTCAAGGATCATTCAGTACGCATCGACCCAGTATCGCGGCTTGAATGTACTCAGCACACCTGTATTCGGAAATCAGAGGCGTGCATTTATATTCGTAAATATTGATTCATATGAGCATATCGTGACCTAACCCAAATGCCGATTTGGAATCCAATGGATTCCTAGTCCGTGATATAGACTTGCAAGTCTTCCAACAGGATGAATGAATGCCATATTCTACACTACGTCGAGAAGAAATGGCACAAGCCTATAACAAGGAAAAGTAGCTCCGCAAAAGTGTACTAAGATCAAAAGAGACAGGCAGTAAAGTGCACATTGGGGATTGTATCATTCCTAGGAATTTCAGCCCCCTTGAAACAAATGGATAGATGTCCCGTGAATGCGGGTGTTTCAGCAGAAATCAACCGACGGCTATGTATTGCGGGTGTGCCCATATTACAGGAACAATAGTTTCCCTTAGTGGGTCTCTGTGTACTGTGAACTGTTAGAAAGTTTAAAGACGTGTGAAACATTCAACTGAAAATGGACACACTTCCCTCCGTTGCTACAGTGCATACAGATCTGAACAAAAGGAAAGAGGGAAGAACAAAGGCCCATGGGACGCTAGTGGGTAGAATCACATTTACCTTAGGAACCTCTCGTCGGATGCAGCCCCTCCCCCAACACTGACAAGATGCAGCAGCCATTGGGGATGGCAGTTAGCGGTTGGATTCCAGGTGGAATGTTGATGTGTACCGCGAGGCTTGTTGTGGCTGGTGGATCCTAGGTAACCGGGCAGAGTTCTGTGGGTGGATCAGTGCGATGGAGGGGCTGCCGCCCTCTGTGGAGCTTGGCTTAGGTCTTTGGTCCGGGAAGCTGTGTCAGTTCGAGATACTGCTGCTGCCCAAAGACCTGAGTTCACGGGTCAGTTTCCAGAACCTGAAAGGGCAGACAGTGGAAGATCTGCCTGTCTTCAGCTTACTGGAGAGGCTCCGAGGTCCTTTCAGACTTGCCCAGTCCTGTTGAAGTCGACTTTATGGGAGACACGAAGAGAAGCTGGCCGAAAATATGGCTGCACGGATTGAGGAGAGATGCGAACACATTGATGAGAGATGTTCTGCTACAATAGAGAATACTGGCCTGGAGACAGCTGTAGAGGATAGCAGGCTCGAAAGGCATTCATGAGACATATTGAACCTCGCTGATACTAGCAGAAACATACGGAGGGCCACCGTGGACTGGAGGAAGTTCCTCAATTCTCTGCTCCAAGAACGGGTCCAAGATCTCTGACGTCTAAAGAGAAGAGATGGCAGAGATGATAAAAACGCTCATGTTCTTGAAAGAGGTCAGATAATCCACACGACCCAAGGGGCAATTCCAAGCCATTCAGATCAAAGTGCACCAAGCCCAGGTAAGCCTTTTCCCAGGTTTGGGCCTAGCTATCAAGCACTTGCTCTTCCCTCCCCTCCACTCAGGCATCCATTTTGAGGGATCAGTACCTGAGCTGCAATGAAGCCAGTAAGAGAAGAGCAAGCCCCTCCTAGAATCAGAGTTCCTCTAGCTTCATCCTCTGTGAACAACAGGGAACCCCATAAAGGTCAAATACTCTCGTATGAAATAGATAGGAATTGAATACTTAGCTCCCACATAGAAACGATGGCCTTCCGCTAGATTCAGCAAATGCTGGGTTCATGTCTTCTCTGGGGTGAAGGGAGTGTGGTAAGTGAGGGGAATCTTTGACTGAACTTGAATCTGTATTAGGCCTCCGTTTTTCAAGACAGTCTAGGTACATATTAGAAGTCAGATAGTGAACGGAACTGTAAAAGTCGCCAATGACATGAAAGACACAGCTTATGTGGACCGTCTTTCAATTGAGTCAAGCCCCCGGGGGCAATCGATCATGGGGGTGCAGACTTGGTTGCATTCAAGTGCTTTACCCAACATGATCGGATGATTAAGTGTTCTCATCACTGATAGAAGAACACCTGGTTCTCAGTAGCCTAGCATAGCTGCAGCAGGCTTCTCATAGCTATAATGCCTCTAGGTTCTTTGGATTCAAAGCTAAATGTATATATTTAGTTCGTTTCCTCTTGTATTTTCCTTGAGAGGGATGTTACACCTTGAAATGCCAACATTGACCAGTAGGTGTCATCGGGAGTAAAGGGCACCACATGCACAAGTGAATCCAAGCTTGGGGGTTATTTCATGTTTCCATTAGTTATTTCATGGTTCCTGTTGGTTTCGGAGGCTTCAACAGTAAAGAGTTGACATGACCCCTTTAAAAGTTCGGACTGCTAGTTTGCATTCTATCTGTCTATGTTTTCCTTAGAGCTGACAAAATGTTACCGAAATTGACAAGTCGGGCTTCTAGGTCGAATTAGTATGTTTCAGAAACTAACTTCATTTTCGTATAACTCCCAAAACATTTATATATATTCTATTAAATTTTTAGAGACTGCAAATGAGATATCAACACAATGTCAAAACTGGAGTCTTCGGACAATCCCTCCCACCACGGCTGTATAGAAACAAAGAGATAAAAAAAAATCACATTTCTGTGAAATGTATCTGGAAAGTGTTGATTCATCGATGCCCAGTTGACAGAGAAGCAGTGCAACCTGCGCTCACTCGCTCCCATGAACACAGCAATGGAAACATCCACTCACCCAGCCCTTGGCACAGGACACTTGCCGAAGAGAGGCCTGTTACTTCCAAAGACAGGATGAGGCCTCAGAACACCTGGAAGCAGGAGAAGGAAAAGCAGGGAATGGATACCAGTGCATGGTCTGAGCCCTGTTGATGGAGCAGTAAAGGTGAAACTCTCTTTAACTTGGACGCACACTCTCAAGCGGACAGGAGACATGGGATTGAAGGTGATGCGCTGAGTGTTAGAAGAGTGCACAGCAGATGCTTGGCTGACAGAACGCAAAGAATCCAGTGCAAAATATCCCCACAGTTGATTCTGAGACCAAGCTCCGAGCTGCCAAATTTGAGGTAGCAGAGGCAGCGTTCAGGGAGGGATAGGGCTACGGATGATGGCACACGCTGAGTCTCAGGGATCTGGAGTGCGTTGTGGGATGTGGTGGGTCCTATCAAGAGAGCAAACCGACCTGTGACCCCAATGAGCAAGCAACCACCCTGGCGCACGCAGTTGAAATTATCGATCTGTCCCATGGCCACACCCAGTGCATCTGCAGGACCAGAGACCAATTTGGCATTTTGCCAATAGAGCATGTGTGGGGCTGAATCAGAGATATTGTGCATCGGGTCTGAGGGATCCAGGGGGCCTTGGGTTTGAATTCAGAATGAAAAGCCTTAGGATCTGCTACATTCAAAACCTGGGCTGTGATTATGGTTTGGTTTGAGGCACAGGATGTGCAACAGCTCTGTGGTTGCCTTCGTGCACCCGTACCACAAGGATGAGAGGACAAGGAAGTGTGGTCCAAGACCACAGCGTGAGAAGAGGAAGGATTTCCTTCAGTTTATCGCTCAAAAGCGGATGCTACATTTTGAAAGGCACCGGCACGGTTCGGCAGCGAGGACACCAAGTTCGGGCTGCGGGATCATTCCAGCAGGCCCTGATGTGTGACATCCATAGATATGCTTCCACTGGTGTTTCTGTAGACAGAGAAGCTCTTGGAAGAACTGGTTTCTGTGGGACATTCCCGTGGCACTACAAAGCACAAGCGCACTCACAGTCTGCTCTTCTGGAAACACTCCAAAATAACATAGAGTAGAATGCAGAGCTGAGAACCTTTAGAAGCTCCATTTCCACCAGAGGAAGTGTCCTGTGCTCTTTCAGATTTGTGAGATAAGCGTAATCAAAATGAGGTTATCCTAATCGAAATAGTATGGGGGGTTCATCACAACAAAGGCAACACCAGCAATTGGAGATAGACCAGACAACACACACAGGAAAAGGACATGGCATCAATGTCTAGGAAAATTTGTCCTCACAGAAATCCCATGCAATTGTGTAGAGATAAGAGTCTTAAGTTTTCACTTAACCAAGCCATAGAAGTCTACATTAGATACCCGATATTAACTGACCAGTAGAGATGAAGAAATACAGTAAAAGGAAAAGGAAGTACCATTTTCAGTTCCAAAGAGATTGAAGGCCCTAAAGATAAGCTTTCAGACAACTAGACTGCAAAACGCTCTCCAGAGCAAGTGTTGAAAATGGAGGTGAGGGAAACACTGAAGAACAACAGTGTCTCAGAATCACAAAAGGCAGAATACCAGAAAAGGGGAAGAGAAAGCCTAAAGACGAGCTAAATAATATCAGAAAACTCAGTGGATGAGAAAATATCAGGGCTAACATTCCGTCCTAAGCAGACTAGATATTGCAGAGGGACGCGTGAAATTTTTTGAAGACAGGGGAACAGAAATCCCTCGGTCAGAAGCACACATAGGAAAGCAAGTTCAAACCAATGAAAACATTGCTGTTGAATCCTGGTTTAAGGCAAGGCATGAAAGACTAAAATTCGAAAGAGTCCCAGATGGAAAAGCAAGAGATAAAGAAACAAACAATGTTTGAAAAGTTATGTGTAGAAAAATCAGACTGAAACTTGCTGAAAGCCAAGATAGAATCATCTAGGCGAATTCAGGAAGTACACAGCGTCCAAAAGAGGTGGAATCCCAATAGACTTAGCAGCAGCTGTATGATCCAAATCAACAAAGTTCATGAGCATCCCAGTGATTTCAAATGCACCTGGAGGAAAGCAACATAGTCACAAGAGAACCTCCAGAGGGGTTTCAGCTGCTATCTCAGCAGCAATATTGCAGGACAGGGAGGAGTGCCAGGACATAGACCATAGCTTGAATGGCAAAATGCTGCCATCTAGGGTAGCCTATGCCACATGACCACCATTTCTAATAACAGCAGAGCTAGAGAATGCCACAGACCTGCAAATCTTAAAAGAATTCAGCAGTTCGAAACTTATCCTAAAAGAAAGGTTGAGAATTCTCCCCTGAAGGGATAAGCAGCAAGATGAAATGGAAAGAAGAAAACCCTTATTGGAAATGCAAGAAGAGCATGAGTGGAAAAGAAGAAACAAGAAGAAAGCAAGGAGGACATCAAAACCCTAAAGATGGGAGAGGGAAGCAGGAAATCATAGGGGATTGGAAGCACTATCTTAAGGGAGTCAGCTTATATGACTCTCTGTTGGAAGCAAACGGAGAGATGCATGGCCTGACGTGTTTGCAAAACAAACGAGAAGCAGACCAAGAAAGAATCAAACAAACAAACAACACAAAAAGGGTAGGGTAACATGAATATTCAAAAGAAATTACTCAAGGTGATGTTTAGGATCATTCAGTACGCATCGACACAGTATCGCGGCTTGAATGTACTCAGCACACCTGTATTCGGAAATCAGAGGCGTGCATTTATATTCGTAAATATTGATTCATATGAGCATATCGTGACCTAACCCAAATGCCGATTTGGAATCCAATGGATTCCTAGTCCGTGATATAGACTTGCAAGTCTTCCAACAGGATGAATGAATGCCATATTCTACACTACGTCGAGAAGAAATGGCACAAGCCTATAACAAGGAAAAGTAGCTCCGCAAAAGTGTACTAAGATCAAAAGAGACAGGCAGTAAAGTGCACATTGGGGATTGTATCATTCCTAGGAATTTCAGCCCCCTTGAAACAAATGGATAGATGTCCCGTGAATGCGGGTGTTTCAGCAGAAATCAACCGACGGCTATGTATTGCAGGTGTGCCCATATTACAGGAACAATAGTTTCCCTTAGTGGGTCTCTGTGTACTGTGAACTGTTAGAAAGTTTAAAGACGTGTGAAACATTCAACTGAAAATGGACACACTTCCCTCCGTTGCTACAGTGCATACAGATCTGAACAAAAGGAAAGAGGGAAGAACAAAGGCCCATGGGACGCTAGTGGGTAGAATCACATTTACCTTAGGAACCTCTCGTCGGATGCAGCCCCTCCCCCAACACTGACAAGATGCAGCAGCCATTGGGGATGGCAGTTAGCGGTTGGATTCCAGGTGGAATGTTGGTGTGTACCGCGAGGCTTGTTGTGGCTGGTGGATCCTAGGTAACCGGGCAGAGTTCTGTGGGTGGATCAGTGCGATGGAGGGGCTGCCGCCCTCTGTGGAGCTTGGCTTAGGTCTTTGGTCCGGGAAGCTGTGTCAGTTCGAGATACTGCTGCTGCCCAAAGACCTGAGTTCACGGGTCAGTTTCCAGAACCTGAAAGGGCAGACAGTGGAAGATCTGCCTGTCTTCAGCTTACTGGAGAGGCTCCGAGGTCCTTTCAGACTTGCCCAGTCCTGTTGAAGTCGACTTTATGGGAGACACGAAGAGAAGCTGGCCGAAAATATGGCTGCACGGATTGAGGAGAGATGCGAACACATTGATGAGAGATGTTCTGCTACAATAGAGAATACTGGCCTGGAGACAGCTGTAGAGGATAGCAGGCTCGAAAGGCATTCATGAGACATATTGAACCTCGCTGATACTAGCAGAAACATACGGAGGGCCACCGTGGACTGGAGGAAGTTCCTCAATTCTCTGCTCCAAGAACGGGTCCAAGATCTCTGACGTCTAAAGAGAAGAGATGGCAGAGATGATAAAAACGCTCATGTTCTTGAAAGAGGTCAGATAATCCACACGACCCAAGGGGCAATTCCAAGCCATTCAGATCAAAGTGCACCAAGCCCAGGTAAGCCTTTTCCCAGGTTTGGGCCTAGCTATCAAGCACTTGCTCTTCCCTCCCCTCCACTCAGGCATCCATTTTGAGGGATCAGTACCTGAGCTGCAATGGAGCCAGTAAGAGAAGAGCAAGCCCCTCCTAGAATCAGAGTTCCTCTAGCTTCATCCTCTGTGAACAACAGGGAACCCCATAAAGGTCAAATACTCTCGTATGAAATAGATAGGAATTGAATACTTAGCTCCCACAAAGAAACGATGGCCTTCCGCTAGATTCAGCAAATGCTGGGTTCATGTCTTCTCTGGGGTGAAGGGAGTGTGGTAAGTGAGGGGAATCTTTGACTGAACTTGAATCTGTATTAGGCCTCCGTTTTTCAAGACAGTCTAGGTACATATTAGAAGTCAGATAGTGAACGGAACTGTAAAAGTCGCCAATGACATGAAAGACACAGCTTATGTGGACCGTCTTTCAATTGAGTCAAGCCCCCGGGGGCAATCGATCATGGGGGTGCAGACTTGGTTGCATTCAAGTGCTTTACCCAACATGATCGGATGATTAAGCGTTCTCATCACTGATAGAAGAACACCTGGTTCTCAGTAGCCTAGCATAGCTGCAGCAGGCTTCTCATAGCTATAATGCCTCTAGGTTCTTTGGATTCAAAGCTAAATGTATATATTTAGTTCGTTTCCTCTTGTATTTTCCTTGAGAGGGATGTTACACCTTGAAATGCCAACATTGACCAGTAGGTGTCATCGGGAGTAAAGGGCACCACATGCACAAGTGAATCCAAGCTTGGGGGTTATTTCATGTTTCCATTAGTTATTTCATGGTTCCTGTTGGTTTCGGAGGCTTCAACAGTAAAGAGTTGACATGACCCCTTTAAAAGTTCGGACTGCTAGTTTGCATTCTATCTGTCTATGTTTTCCTTAGAGCTGACAAAATGTTACCGAAATTGACAAGTCGGGCTTCTAGGTCGAATTAGTATGTTTCAGAAACTAACTTCATTTTCGTATAACTCCCAAAACATTTATATATATTCTATTAAATTTTTAGAGACTGCAAATGAGATATCAACACAATGTCAAAACTGGAGTCTTCGGACAATCCCTCCCACCACGGCTGTATAGAAACAAAGAGATAAAAAAAAATCACATTTCTGTGAAATGTATCTGGAAAGTGTTGATTCATCGATGCCCAGTTGACAGAGAAGCAGTGCAACCTGCGCTCACTCGCTCCCATGAACACAGCAATGGAAACATCCACTCACCCAGCCCTTGGCACAGGACACTTGCCGAAGAGAGGCCTGTTACTTCCAAAGACAGGATGAGGCCTCAGAACACCTGGAAGCAGGAGAAGGAAAAGCAGGGAATGGATACCAGTGCATGGTCTGAGCCCTGTTGATGGAGCAGTAAAGGTGAAACTCTCTTTAACTTGGACGCACACTCTCAAGCGGACAGGAGACATGGGATTGAAGGTGATGCGCTGAGTGTTAGAAGAGTGCACAGCAGATGCTTGGCTGACAGAACGCAAAGAATCCAGTGCAAAATATCCCCACAGTTGATTCTGAGACCAAGCTCCGAGCTGCCAAATTTGAGGTAGCAGAGGCAGCGTTCAGGGAGGGATAGGGCTACAGATGATGGCACACGCTGAGTCTCAGGGATCTGGAGTGCGTTGTGGGATGTGGTGGGTCCTATCAAGAGAGCAAACCGACCTGTGACCCCAATGAGCAAGCAACCACCCTGGCGCACGCAGTTGAAATTATCGATCTGTCCCATGGCCACACCCAGTGCATCTGCAGGACCAGAGACCAATTTGGCATTTTGCCAATAGAGCATGTGTGGGGCTGAATCAGAGATATTGTGCATCGGGTCTGAGGGATCCAGGGGGCCTTGGGTTTGAATTCAGAATGAAAAGCCTTAGGATCTGCTACATTCAAAACCTGGGCTGTGATTATGGTTTGGTTTGAGGCACAGGATGTGCAACAGCTCTGTGGTTGCCTTCGTGCACCCGTACCACAAGTATGAGAGGACAAGGAAGTGTGGTCCAAGACCACAGCGTGAGAAGAGGAAGGATTTCCTTCAGTTTATCGCTCAAAAGCGGATGCTACATTTTGAAAGGCACCGGCACGGTTCGGCAGCGAGGACACCAAGTTCGGGCTGCGGGATCATTCCAGCAGGCCCTGATGTGTGACATCCATGGATATGCTTCCACTGGTGTTTCTTTAGACAGAGAAGCTCTTGGAAGAACTGGTTTCTGTGGGACATTCCCGTGGCACTACAAAGCACAAGCGCACTCACAGTCTGCTCTTCTGGAAACACTCCAAAATAACATAGAGTAGAATGCAGAGCTGAGAACCTTTAGAAGCTCCATTTCCACCAGAGGAAGTGTCCTGTGCTCTTTCAGATTTGTGAGATAAGCGTAATCAAAATGAGGTTATCCTAATCGAAATAGTATGGGGGGTTCATCACAACAAAGGCAACACCAGCAATTGGAGATAGACCAGACAACACACACAGGAAAAGGACATGGCATCAATGTCTAGGAAAATTTCTCCTCACAGAAATCCCATGCAATTGTGTAGAGATAAGAGTCTTAAGTTTTCACTTAACCAAGCCATAGAAGTCTACATTAGATACCCGATATTAACTGACCAGTAGAGATGAAGAAATACAGTAAAAGGAAAAGGAAGTACCATTTTCAGTTCCAAAGAGATTGAAGGCCCTAAAGATAAGCTTTCAGACAACTAGACTGCAAAACGCTCTCCAGAGCAAGTGTTGAAAATGGAGGTGAGGGAAACACTGAAGAACAACAGTGTCTCAGAATCACAAAAGGCAGAATACCAGAAAAGGGGAAGAGAAAGCCTAAAGACGAGCTAAATAATATCAGAAAACTCAGTGGATGAGAAAATATCAGGGCTAACATTCCGTCCTAAGCAGACTAGATATTGCAGAGGGACGCGTGAAATTTTTTGAAGACAGGGGAACAGAAATCCCTCGGTCAGAAGCACACATAGGAAAGCAAGTTCAAACCAATGAAAACATTGCTGTTGAATCCTGGTTTAAGGCAAGGCATGAAAGACTAAAATTCGAAAGAGTCCCAGATGGAAAAGCAAGAGATAAAGAAACAAACAATGTTTGAAAAGTTATGTGTAGAAAAATCAGACTGAAACTTGCTGAAAGCCAAGATAGAATCATCTAGGCGAATTCAGGAAGTACACAGCGTCCAAAAGAGGTGGAATCCCAATAGACTTAGCAGCAGCTGTATGATCCAAATCAACAAAGTTCATGAGCATCCCAGTGATTTCAAATGCACCTGGAGGAAAGCAACATAGTCACAAGAGAACCTCCAGAGGGGTTTCAGCTGCTATCTCAGCAGCAATATTGCAGGACAGGGAGGAGTGCCAGGACATAGACCATAGCTTGAATGGCAAAATGCTGCCATCTAGGGTAGCCTATGCCACATGACCACCATTTCTAATAACAGCAGAGCTAGAGAATGCCACAGACCTGCAAATCTTAAAAGAATTCAGCAGTTCGAAACTTATCCTAAAAGAAAGGTTGAGAATTCTCCCCTGAAGGGATAAGCAGCAAGATGAAATGGAAAGAAGAAAACCCTTATTGGAAATGCAAGAAGAGCATGAGTGGAAAAGAAGAAACAAGAAGAAAGCAAGGAGGACATCAAAACCCTAAAGATGGGAGAGGGAAGCAGGAAATCATAGGGGATTGGAAGCACTATCTTAAGGGAGTCAGCTTATATGACTCTCTGTTGGAAGCAAACGGAGAGATGCATGGCCTGACGTGTTTGCAAAACAAACGAGAAGCAGACCAAGAAAGAATCAAACAAACAAACAACACAAAAAGGGTAGGGTAACATGAATATTCAAAAGAAATTACTCAAGGTGATGTCAAGGATCATTCAGTACGCGTCGACCCAGTATCGCGGCTTGAATGTACTCAGCACACCTGTATTCGGAAATCAGAGGCGTGCATTTATATTCGTAAATATTGTTTCATATGAGCATATCGTGACCTAACCCAAATGCCGATTAGGAATCCAATGGATTCCTAGTCCGTGATATAGACTTGCAAGTCTTCCAACAGGATGAATGAATGCCATATTCTACACTACGTCGAGAAGAAATGGCACAAGCCTATAACAAGGAAAAGTAGCTCCGCAAAAGTGTACTAAGATCAAAAGAGACAGGCAGTAAAGTGCACATTGGGGATTGTATCATTCCTAGGAATTTCAGCCCCCTTGAAACAAATGGATAGATGTCCCGTGAATGCGGGTGTTTCAGCAGAAATCAACCGACGGCTATGTATTGCGGGTGTGCCCATATTACAGGAACAATAGTTTCCCTTAGTGGGTCTCTGTGTACTGTGAACTGTTAGAAAGTTTAAAGACGTGTGAAACATTCAACTGAAAATGGACACACTTCCCTCCGTTGCTACAGTGCATACAGATCTGAACAAAAGGAAAGAGGGAAGAACAAAGGCCCATGGGACGCTAGTGGGTAGAATCACATTTACCTTAGGAACCTCTCGTCGGATGCAGCCCCTCCCCCAACACTGACAAGATGCAGCAGCCATTGGGGATGGCAGTTAGCGGTTGGATTCCAGGTGGAATGTTGGTGTGTACCGCGAGGCTTGTTGTGGCTGGTGGATCCTAGGTAACCGGGCAGAGTTCTGTGGGTGGATCAGTGCGATGGAGGGGCTGCCGCCCTCTGTGGAGCTTGGCTTAGGTCTTTGGTCCGGGAAGCTGTGTCAGTTCGAGATACTGCTGCTGCCCAAAGACCTGAGTTCACGGGTCAGTTTCCAGAACCTGAAAGGGCAGACAGTGGAAGATCTGCCTGTCTTCAGCTTACTGGAGAGGCTCCGAGGTCCTTTCAGACTTGCCCAGTCCTGTTGAAGTCGACTTTATGGGAGACACGAAGAGAAGCTGGCCGAAAATATGGCTGCACGGATTGAGGAGAGATGCGAACACATTGATGAGAGATGTTCTGCTACAATAGAGAATACTGGCCTGGAGACAGCTGTAGAGGATAGCAGGCTCGAAAGGCATTCATGAGACATATTGAACCTCGCTGATACTAGCAGAAACATACGGAGGGCCACCGTGGACTGGAGGAAGTTCCTCAATTCTCTGCTCCAAGAACGGGTCCAAGATCTCTGACGTCTAAAGAGAAGAGATGGCAGAGATGATAAAAACGCTCATGTTCTTGAAAGAGGTCAGATAATCCACACGACCCAAGGGGCAATTCCAAGCCATTCAGATCAAAGTGCACCAAGCCCAGGTAAGCCTTTTCCCAGGTTTGGGCCTAGCTATCAAGCACTTGCTCTTCCCTCCCCTCCACTCAGGCATCCATTTTGAGGGATCAGTACCTGAGCTGCAATGAAGCCAGTAAGAGAAGAGCAAGCCCCTCCTAGAATCAGAGTTCCTCTAGCTTCATCCTCTGTGAACAACAGGGAACCCCATAAAGGTCAAATACTCTCGTATGAAATAGATAGGAATTGAATACTTAGCTCCCACAAAGAAACGATGGCCTTCCGCTAGATTCAGCAAATGCTGGGTTCATGTCTTCTCTGGGGTGAAGGGAGTGTGGTAAGTGAGGGGAATCTTTGACTGAACTTGAATCTGTATTAGGCCTCCGTTTTTCAAGACAGTCTAGGTACATATTAGAAGTCAGATAGTGAACGGAACTGTAAAAGTCGCCAATGACATGAAAGACACAGCTTATGTGGACCGTCTTTCAATTGAGTCAAGCCCCCGGGGGCAATCGATCATGGGGGTGCAGACTTGGTTGCATTCAAGTGCTTTACCCAACATGATCGGATGATTAAGCGTTCTCATCACTGATAGAAGAACACCTGGTTCTCAGTAGCCTAGCATAGCTGCAGCAGGCTTCTCATAGCTATAATGCCTCTAGGTTCTTTGGATTCAAAGCTAAATGTATATATTTAGTTCGTTTCCTCTTGTATTTTCCTTGAGAGGGATGTTACACCTTGAAATGCCAACATTGACCAGTAGGTGTCTTCGGGAGTAAAGGGCACCACATGCACAAGTGAATCCAAGCTTAGGGGTTATTTCATGTTTCCATTAGTTATTTCATGGTTCCTGTTGGTTTCGGAGGCTTCAACAGTAAAGAGTTGACATGACCCCTTTAAAAGTTCGGACTGCTAGTTTGCATTCTATCTGTCTATGTTTTCCTTAGAGCTGACAAAATGTTACCGAAATTGACAAGTCGGGCTTCTAGGTCGAATTAGTATGTTTCAGAAACTAACTTCATTTTCGTATAACTCCCAAAACATTTATATATATTCTATTAAATTTTTAGAGACTGCAAATGAGATATCAACACAATGTCAAAACTGGAGTCTTCGGACAATCCCTCCCACCACGGCTGTATAGAAACTAAGAGATAAAAAAAATCACATTTCTGTGAAATGTATCTGGAAAGTGTTGATTCATCGATGCCCAGTTGACAGAGAAGCAGTGCAACCTGCGCTCACTCGCTCCCATGAACACAGCAATGGAAACATCCACTCACCCAGCCCTTGGCACAGGACACTTGCCGAAGAGAGGCCTGTTACTTCCAAAGACAGGATGAGGCCTCAGAACACCTGGAAGCAGGAGAAGGAAAAGCAGGGAATGGATACCAGTGCATGGTCTGAGCCCTGTTGATGGAGCAGTAAAGGTGAAACTCTCTTTAACTTGGACGCACACTCTCAAGCGGACAGGAGACATGGGATTGAAGGTGATGCGCTGAGTGTTAGAAGAGTGCACAGCAGATGCTTGGCTGACAGAACGCAAAGAATCCAGTGCAAAATATCCCCACAGTTGATTCTGAGACCAAGCTCCGAGCTGCCAAATTTGAGGTAGCAGAGGCAGCGTTCAGGGAGGGATAGGGCTACAGATGATGGCACACGCTGAGTCTCAGGGATCTGGAGTGCGTTGTGGGATGTGGTGGGTCCTATCAAGAGAGCAAACAGACCTGTGACCCCAATGAGCAAGCAACCACCCTGGCGCACGCAGTTGAAATTATCGATCTGTCCCATGGCCACACCCAGTGCATCTGCAGGACCAGAGACCAATTTGGCATTTTGCCAATAGAGCATGTGTGGGGCTGAATCAGAGATATTGTGCATCGGGTCTGAGGGATCCAGGGGGCCTTGGGTTTGAATTCAGAATGAAAAGCCTTAGGATCTGCTACATTCAAAACCTGGGCTGTGATTATGGTTTGGTTTGAGGCACAGGATGTGCAACAGCTCTGTGGTTGCCTTCGTGCACCCGTACCACAAGGATGAGAGGACAAGGAAGTGTGGTCCAAGACCACAGCGTGAGAAGAGGAAGGATTTCCTTCAGTTTATCGCTCAAAAGCGGATGCTACATTTTGGATGGCACCGGCACGGTTCGGCAGCGAGGACACCAAGTTCGGGCTGCGGGATCATTCCAGCAGGCCCTGATGTGTGACATCCATAGATATGCTTCCACTGGTGTTTCTGTAGACAGAGAAGCTCTTGGAAGAACTGGTTTCAGTGGGACATTCCCGTGGCACTCCAAAGCACAAGCGCACTCACACTCTGCTCTTCTGGAAACACTCCAAAATAACATAGAGTAGAATGCAGAGCTGAGAACCTTTAGAAGCTCCATTTCCACCAGAGGAAGTGTCCTGTGCTCTTTCAGATTTGTGAGATAAGCGTAATCAAAATGAGGTTATCCTAATCAAAATAGTATGGGGGGTTCATCACAACAAAGGCAACACCAGCAATTGGAGATAGACCAGACAACACACACAGGAACAGGACATGGCATCAATGTCTAGGAAAATTTGTCCTCACAGAAATCCCATGCAATTGTGTAGAGCCAAGAGTCTAAAGTTTTCACTTAACCAAGCCCTAGAAGTCTACATTAGATACCCGAAATTACCTGACCAGTAGAGATGAAGAAATACAGTAAAAGGAAAATGAAGTACCATTTTCAGTTCCAAAGAGATTGAAGGCCCTAAAGATAAGCTTTCAGACAACTAGACTGCAAAACGCTCTCCAGAGCAAGTATTGAAAATGGAGGTGAGGGAAACACTGAAGAACAACAGTGTCTCTGAATCACAAAAGGCAGAATACCAGAAAAGGGGAAGAGAAAGCCTAAAGACGAGCCAAATAATATCAGAAAACTCAGTGGATGAGAAAATATCAGGGCTAACATTCCGTCCTAAGCAGACTAGATATTGCAGAGGGACGCGTGAAAGTTTTTGAAGACAGGGGAACAGAAATCCCTCGGTCAGAAGCACACATAGGAAAGCAAGTGCAAACCATTGAAAACATTGCTGTTGAATCCTGGTTTAAGACAAGGCATGAAAGACTAAAATTCGAAAGAGTCCCAGATGGAAAAGCAAGAGATAAAGAAACAAACAATGTTTGAAAAGTTATGTGTAGAAAAATCAGACTGAAACTTGCTGAAAGCCAAGATAGAATCATCTAGGCGAATTCAGGAAGTACACAGCGTCCAAAAGAGGTGGAATCCCAATAGACTTAGCAGCAGCTGTATGATCCAAATCAACAAAGTTCATGAGCATCCCAGTGATTTAAAATGCGCCTGGAGGAAAGCAACATAGTCACAAGAGAACCTCCAGAGGGGTTTCAGCTGCTATCTCAGCAGCAATATTGCAGGACAGGGAGGAGTGCCAGGACATAGACCATAGCTTGAATGGCAAAATGCTGCCATCTAGGGTAGCCTATGCCACATGACCACCATTTCTAATAACAGCAGAGCTAGAGAATGCCACAGACCTGCAAATCTTAAAAGAATTCAGCAGTTCGAAACTTATCCTAAAAGAAAGGTTGAGAATTCTCCCCTGAAGGGATAAGCAGCAAGATGAAATGGAAAGAAGAAAACCCTTATTGGAAATGCAAGAAGAGCATGAGTGGAAAAGAAGAAACAAGAAGAAAGCAAGGAGGACATCAAAACCCTAAAGATGGGAGAGGGAAGCAGGAAATCATAGGGGATTGGAAGCACTATCTTAAGGGAGTCAGCTTATATGACTCTCTGTTGGAAGCAAACGGAGAGATGCATGGCCTGACGTGTTTGCAAAACAAACGAGAAGCAGACCAAGAAAGAATCAAACAAACAAACAACACAAAAAGGGTAGGGTAACATGAATATTCAAAAGAAATTACTCAAGGTGATGTCAAGGATCATTCAGTACGCGTCGACCCAGTATCGCGGCTTGAATGTACTCAGCACACCTGTATTCGGAAATCAGAGGCGTGCATTTATATTCGTAAATATTGTTTCATATGAGCATATCGTGACCTAACCCAAATGCCGATTAGGAATCCAATGGATTCCTAGTCCGTGATATAGACTTGCAAGTCTTCCAACAGGATGAATGAATGCCATATTCTACACTACGTCGAGAAGAAATGGCACAAGCCTATAACAAGGAAAAGTAGCTCCGCAAAAGTGTACTAAGATCAAAAGAGACAGGCAGTAAAGTGCACATTGGGGATTGTATCATTCCTAGGAATTTCAGCCCCCTTGAAACAAATGGATAGATGTCCCGTGAATGCGGGTGTTTCAGCAGAAATCAACCGACGGCTATGTATTGCGGGTGTGCCCATATTACAGGAACAATAGTTTCCCTTAGTGGGTCTCTGTGTACTGTGAACTGTTAGAAAGTTTAAAGACGTGTGAAACATTCAACTGAAAATGGACACACTTCCCTCCGTTGCTACAGTGCATACAGATCTGAACAAAAGGAAAGAGGGAAGAACAAAGGCCCATGGGACGCTAGTGGGTAGAATCACATTTACCTTAGGAACCTCTCGTCGGATGCAGCCCCTCCCCCAACACTGACAAGATGCAGCAGCCATTGGGGATGGCAGTTAGCGGTTGGATTCCAGGTGGAATGTTGGTGTGTACCGCGAGGCTTGTTGTGGCTGGTGGATCCTAGGTAACCGGGCAGAGTTCTGTGGGTGGATCAGTGCGATGGAGGGGCTGCCGCCCTCTGTGGAGCTTGGCTTAGGTCTTTGGTCCGGGAAGCTGTGTCAGTTCGAGATACTGCTGCTGCCCAAAGACCTGAGTTCACGGGTCAGTTTCCAGAACCTGAAAGGGCAGACAGTGGAAGATCTGCCTGTCTTCAGCTTACTGGAGAGGCTCCGAGGTCCTTTCAGACTTGCCCAGTCCTGTTGAAGTCGACTTTATGGGAGACACGAAGAGAAGCTGGCCGAAAATATGGCTGCACGGATTGAGGAGAGATGCGAACACATTGATGAGAGATGTTCTGCTACAATAGAGAATACTGGCCTGGAGACAGCTGTAGAGGATAGCAGGCTCGAAAGGCATTCATGAGACATATTGAACCTCGCTGATACTAGCAGAAACATACGGAGGGCCACCGTGGACTGGAGGAAGTTCCTCAATTCTCTGCTCCAAGAACGGGTCCAAGATCTCTGACGTCTAAAGAGAAGAGATGGCAGAGATGATAAAAACGCTCATGTTCTTGAAAGAGGTCAGATAATCCACACGACCCAAGGGGCAATTCCAAGCCATTCAGATCAAAATGCACCAAGCCCAGGTAAGCCTTTTCCCAGGTTTGGGCCTAGCTATCAAGCACTTGCTCTTCCCTCCCCTCCACTCAGGCATCCATTTTGAGGGATCAGTACCTGAGCTGCAATGGAGCCAGTAAGAGAAGAGCAAGCCCCTCCTAGAATCAGAGTTCCTCTAGCTTCATCCTCTGTGAACAACAGGGAACCCCATAAAGGTCAAATACTCTCGTATGAAATAGATAGGAATTGAATACTTAGCTCCCACAAAGAAACGATGGCCTTCCGCTAGATTCAGCAAATGCTGGGTTCATGTCTTCTCTGGGGTGAAGGGAGTGTGGTAAGTGAGGGGAATCTTTGACTGAACTTGAATCTGTATTAGGCCTCCGTTTTTCAAGACAGTCTAGGTACATATTAGAAGTCAGATAGTGAACGGAACTGTAAAAGTCGCCAATGACATGAAAGACACAGCTTATGTGGACCGTCTTTCAATTGAGTCAAGCCCCCGGGGGCAATCGATCATGGGGGTGCAGACTTGGTTGCATTCAAGTGCTTTACCCAACATGATCGGATGATTAAGCGTTCTCATCACTGATAGAAGAACACCTGGTTCTCAGTAGCCTAGCATAGCTGCAGCAGGCTTCTCATAGCTATAATGCCTCTAGGTTCTTTGGATTCAAAGCTAAATGTATATATTTAGTTCGTTTCCTCTTGTATTTTCCTTGAGAGGGATGTTACACCTTGAAATGCCAACATTGACCAGTAGGTGTCTTCGGGAGTAAAGGGCACCACATGCACAAGTGAATCCAAGCTTAGGGGTTATTTCATGTTTCCATTAGTTATTTCATGGTTCCTGTTGGTTTCGGAGGCTTCAACAGTAAAGAGTTGACATGACCCCTTTAAAAGTTCGGACTGCTAGTTTGCATTCTATCTGTCTATGTTTTCCTTAGAGCTGACAAAATGTTACCGAAATTGACAAGTCGGGCTTCTAGGTCGAATTAGTATGTTTCAGAAACTAACTTCATTTTCGTATAACTCCCAAAACATTTATATATATTCTATTAAATTTTTAGAGACTGCAAATGAGATATCAACACAATGTCAAAACTGGAGTCTTCGGACAATCCCTCCCACCACGGCTGTATAGAAACTAAGAGATAAAAAAAATCACATTTCTGTGAAATGTATCTGGAAAGTGTTGATTCATCGATGCCCAGTTGACAGAGAAGCAGTGCAACCTGCGCTCACTCGCTCCCATGAACACAGCAATGGAAACATCCACTCACCCAGCCCTTGGCACAGGACACTTGCCGAAGAGAGGCCTGTTACTTCCAAAGACAGGATGAGGCCTCAGAACACCTGGAAGCAGGAGAAGGAAAAGCAGGGAATGGATACCAGTGCATGGTCTGAGCCCTGTTGATGGAGCAGTAAAGGTGAAACTCTCTTTAACTTGGACGCACACTCTCAAGCGGACAGGAGACATGGGATTGAAGGTGATGCGCTGAGTGTTAGAAGAGTGCACAGCAGATGCTTGGCTGACAGAACGCAAAGAATCCAGTGCAAAATATCCCCACAGTTGATTCTGAGACCAAGCTCCGAGCTGCCAAATTTGAGGTAGCAGAGGCAGCGTTCAGGGAGGGATAGGGCTACAGATGATGGCACACGCTGAGTCTCAGGGATCTGGAGTGCGTTGTGGGATGTGGTGGGTCCTATCAAGAGAGCAAACAGACCTGTGACCCCAATGAGCAAGCAACCACCCTGGCGCACGCAGTTGAAATTATCGATCTGTCCCATGGCCACACCCAGTGCATCTGCAGGACCAGAGACCAATTTGGCATTTTGCCAATAGAGCATGTGTGGGGCTGAATCAGAGATATTGTGCATCGGGTCTGAGGGATCCAGGGGGCCTTGGGTTTGAATTCAGAATGAAAAGCCTTAGGATCTGCTACATTCAAAACCTGGGCTGTGATTATGGTTTGGTTTGAGGCACAGGATGTGCAACAGCTCTGTGGTTGCCTTCGTGCACCCGTACCACAAGGATGAGAGGACAAGGAAGTGTGGTCCAAGACCACAGCGTGAGAAGAGGAAGGATTTCCTTCAGTTTATCGCTCAAAAGCGGATGCTACATTTTGGATGGCACCGGCACGGTTCGGCAGCGAGGACACCAAGTTCGGGCTGCGGGATCATTCCAGCAGGCCCTGATGTGTGACATCCATAGATATGCTTCCACTGGTGTTTCTGTAGACAGAGAAGCTCTTGGAAGAACTGGTTTCAGTGGGACATTCCCGTGGCACTCCAAAGCACAAGCGCACTCACACTCTGCTCTTCTGGAAACACTCCAAAATAACATAGAGTAGAATGCAGAGCTGAGAACCTTTAGAAGCTCCATTTCCACCAGAGGAAGTGTCCTGTGCTCTTTCAGATTTGTGAGATAAGCGTAATCAAAATGAGGTTATCCTAATCGAAATAGTATGGGGGGTTCATCACAACAAAGGCAACACCAGCAATTGGAGATAGACCAGACAACACACACAGGAACAGGACATGGCATCAATGTCTAGGAAAATTTGTCCTCACAGAAATCCCATGCAATTGTGTAGAGCCAAGAGTCTAAAGTTTTCACTTAACCAAGCCCTAGAAGTCTACATTAGATACCCGAAATTACCTGACCAGTAGAGATGAAGAAATACAGTAAAAGGAAAATGAAGTACCATTTTCAGTTCCAAAGAGATTGAAGGCCCTAAAGATAAGCTTTCAGACAACTAGACTGCAAAACGCTCTCCAGAGCAAGTATTGAAAATGGAGGTGAGGGAAACACTGAAGAACAACAGTGTCTCTGAATCACAAAAGGCAGAATACCAGAAAAGGGGAAGAGAAAGCCTAAAGACGAGCCAAATAATATCAGAAAACTCAGTGGATGAGAAAATATCAGGGCTAACATTCCGTCCTAAGCAGACTAGATATTGCAGAGGGACGCGTGAAAGTTTTTGAAGACAGGGGAACAGAAATCCCTCGGTCAGAAGCACACATAGGAAAGCAAGTGCAAACCATTGAAAACATTGCTGTTGAATCCTGGTTTAAGACAAGGCATGAAAGACTAAAATTCGAAAGAGTCCCAGATGGAAAAGCAAGAGATAAAGAAACAAACAATGTTTGAAAAGTGATGTGTAGAAAAATCAGACTGAAACTTGCTGAAAGCCAAGATAGAATCATCTAGGCGAATTCAGGAAGTACACAGCGTCCAAAAGAGGTGGAATCCCAATAGACTTAGCAGCAGCTGTATGATCCAAATCAACAAAGTTCATGAGCATCCCAGTGATTTAAAATGCGCCTGGAGGAAAGCAACATAGTCACAAGAGAACCTCCAGAGGGGTTTCAGCTGCTATCTCAGCAGCAATATTGCAGGACAGGGAGGAGTGCCAGGACATAGACCATAGCTTGAATGGCAAAATGCTGCCATCTAGGGTAGCCTATGCCACATGACCACCATTTCTAATAACAGCAGAGCTAGAGAATGCCACAGACCTGCAAATCTTAAAAGAATTCAGCAGTTCGAAACTTATCCTAAAAGAAAGGTTGAGAATTCTCCCCTGAAGGGATAAGCAGCAAGATGAAATGGAAAGAAGAAAACCCTTATTGGAAATGCAAGAAGAGCATGAGTGGAAAAGAAGAAACAAGAAGAAAGCAAGGAGGACATCAAAACCCTAAAGATGGGAGAGGGAAGCAGGAAATCATAGGGGATTGGAAGCACTATCTTAAGGGAGTCAGCTTATATGACTCTCTGTTGGAAGCAAACGGAGAGATGCATGGCCTGACGTGTTTGCAAAACAAACGAGAAGCAGACCAAGAAAGAATCAAACAAACAAACAACACAAAAAGGGTAGGGTAACATGAATATTCAAAAGAAATTACTCAAGGTGATGTCAAGGATCATTCAGTACGCGTCGACCCAGTATCGCGGCTTGAATGTACTCAGCACACCTGTATTCGGAAATCAGAGGCGTGCATTTATATTCGTAAATATTGTTTCATATGAGCATATCGTGACCTAACCCAAATGCCGATTAGGAATCCAATGGATTCCTAGTCCGTGATATAGACTTGCAAGTCTTCCAACAGGATGAATGAATGCCATATTCTACACTACGTCGAGAAGAAATGGCACAAGCCTATAACAAGGAAAAGTAGCTCCGCAAAAGTGTACTAAGATCAAAAGAGACAGGCAGTAAAGTGCACATTGGGGATTGTATCATTCCTAGGAATTTCAGCCCCCTTGAAACAAATGGATAGATGTCCCGTGAATGCGGGTGTTTCAGCAGAAATCAACCGACGGCTATGTATTGCGGGTGTGCCCATATTACAGGAACAATAGTTTCCCTTAGTGGGTCTCTGTGTACTGTGAACTGTTAGAAAGTTTAAAGACGTGTGAAACATTCAACTGAAAATGGACACACTTCCCTCCGTTGCTACAGTGCATACAGATCTGAACAAAAGGAAAGAGGGAAGAACAAAGGCCCATGGGACGCTAGTGGGTAGAATCACATTTACCTTAGGAACCTCTCGTCGGATGCAGCCCCTCCCCCAACACTGACAAGATGCAGCAGCCATTGGGGATGGCAGTTAGCGGTTGGATTCCAGGTGGAATGTTGGTGTGTACCGCGAGGCTTGTTGTGGCTGGTGGATCCTAGGTAACCGGGCAGAGTTCTGTGGGTGGATCAGTGCGATGGAGGGGCTGCCGCCCTCTGTGGAGCTTGGCTTAGGTCTTTGGTCCGGGAAGCTGTGTCAGTTCGAGATACTGCTGCTGCCCAAAGACCTGAGTTCACGGGTCAGTTTCCAGAACCTGAAAGGGCAGACAGTGGAAGATCTGCCTGTCTTCAGCTTACTGGAGAGGCTCCGAGGTCCTTTCAGACTTGCCCAGTCCTGTTGAAGTCGACTTTATGGGAGACACGAAGAGAAGCTGGCCGAAAATATGGCTGCACGGATTGAGGAGAGATGCGAACACATTGATGAGAGATGTTCTGCTACAATAGAGAATACTGGCCTGGAGACAGCTGTAGAGGATAGCAGGCTCGAAAGGCATTCATGAGACATATTGAACCTCGCTGATACTAGCAGAAACATACGGAGGGCCACCGTGGACTGGAGGAAGTTCCTCAATTCTCTGCTCCAAGAACGGGTCCAAGATCTCTGACGTCTAAAGAGAAGAGATGGCAGAGATGATAAAAACGCTCATGTTCTTGAAAGAGGTCAGATAATCCACACGACCCAAGGGGCAATTCCAAGCCATTCAGATCAAAGTGCACCAAGCCCAGGTAAGCCTTTTCCCAGGTTTGGGCCTAGCTATCAAGCACTTGCTCTTCCCTCCCCTCCACTCAGGCATCCATTTTGAGGGATCAGTACCTGAGCTGCAATGAAGCCAGTAAGAGAAGAGCAAGCCCCTCCTAGAATCAGAGTTCCTCTAGCTTCATCCTCTGTGAACAACAGGGAACCCCATAAAGGTCAAATACTCTCGTATGAAATAGATAGGAATTGAATACTTAGCTCCCACAAAGAAACGATGGCCTTCCGCTAGATTCAGCAAATGCTGGGTTCATGTCTTCTCTGGGGTGAAGGGAGTGTGGTAAGTGAGGGGAATCTTTGACTGAACTTGAATCTGTATTAGGCCTCCATTTTTCAAGACAGTCTAGGTACATATTAGAAGTCAGATAGTGAACGGAACTGTAAAAGTCGCCAATGACATGAAAGACACAGCTTATGTGGACCGTCTTTCAATTGAGTCAAGCCCCCGGGGGCAATCGATCATGGGGGTGCAGACTTGGTTGCATTCAAGTGCTTTACCCAACATGATCGGATGATTAAGCGTTCTCATCACTGATAGAAGAACACCTGGTTCTCAGTAGCCTAGCATAGCTGCAGCAGGCTTCTCATAGCTATAATGCCTCTAGGTTCTTTGGATTCAAAGCTAAATGTATATATTTAGTTCGTTTCCTCTTGTATTTTCCTTGAGAGGGATGTTACACCTTGAAATGCCAACATTGACCAGTAGGTGTCTTCGGGAGTAAAGGGCACCACATGCACAAGTGAATCCAAGCTTAGGGGTTATTTCATGTTTCCATTAGTTATTTCATGGTTCCTGTTGGTTTCGGAGGCTTCAACAGTAAAGAGTTGACATGACCCCTTTAAAAGTTCGGACTGCTAGTTTGCATTCTATCTGTCTATGTTTTCCTTAGAGCTGACAAAATGTTACCGAAATTGACAAGTCGGGCTTCTAGGTCGAATTAGTATGTTTCAGAAACTAACTTCATTTTCGTATAACTCCCAAAACATTTATATATATTCTATTAAATTTTTAGAGACTGCAAATGAGATATCAACACAATGTCAAAACTGGAGTCTTCGGACAATCCCTCCCACCACGGCTGTATAGAAACTAAGAGATAAAAAAAATCACATTTCTGTGAAATGTATCTGGAAAGTGTTGATTCATCGATGCCCAGTTGACAGAGAAGCAGTGCAACCTGCGCTCACTCGCTCCCATGAACACAGCAATGGAAACATCCACTCACCCAGCCCTTGGCACAGGACACTTGCCGAAGAGAGGCCTGTTACTTCCAAAGACAGGATGAGGCCTCAGAACACCTGGAAGCAGGAGAAGGAAAAGCAGGGAATGGATACCAGTGCATGGTCTGAGCCCTGTTGATGGAGCAGTAAAGGTGAAACTCTCTTTAACTTGGACGCACACTCTCAAGCGGACAGGAGACATGGGATTGAAGGTGATGCGCTGAGTGTTAGAAGAGTGCACAGCAGATGCTTGGCTGACAGAACGCAAAGAATCCAGTGCAAAATATCCCCACAGTTGATTCTGAGACCAAGCTCCGAGCTGCCAAATTTGAGGTAGCAGAGGCAGCGTTCAGGGAGGGATAGGGCTACAGATGATGGCACACGCTGAGTCTCAGGGATCTGGAGTGCGTTGTGGGATGTGGTGGGTCCTATCAAGAGAGCAAACAGACCTGTGACCCCAATGAGCAAGCAACCACCCTGGCGCACGCAGTTGAAATTATCGATCTGTCCCATGGCCACACCCAGTGCATCTGCAGGACCAGAGACCAATTTGGCATTTTGCCAATAGAGCATGTGTGGGGCTGAATCAGAGATATTGTGCATCGGGTCTGAGGGATCCAGGGGGCCTTGGGTTTGAATTCAGAATGAAAAGCCTTAGGATCTGCTACATTCAAAACCTGGGCTGTGATTATGGTTTGGTTTGAGGCACAGGATGTGCAACAGCTCTGTGGTTGCCTTCGTGCACCCGTACCACAAGGATGAGAGGACAAGGAAGTGTGGTCCAAGACCACAGCGTGAGAAGAGGAAGGATTTCCTTCAGTTTATCGCTCAAAAGCGGATGCTACATTTTGGATGGCACCGGCACGGTTCGGCAGCGAGGACACCAAGTTCGGGCTGCGGGATCATTCCAGCAGGCCCTGATGTGTGACATCCATAGATATGCTTCCACTGGTGTTTCTGTAGACAGAGAAGCTCTTGGAAGAACTGGTTTCAGTGGGACATTCCCGTGGCACTCCAAAGCACAAGCGCACTCACACTCTGCTCTTCTGGAAACACTCCAAAATAACATAGAGTAGAATGCAGAGCTGAGAACCTTTAGAAGCTCCATTTCCACCAGAGGAAGTGTCCTGTGCTCTTTCAGATTTGTGAGATAAGCGTAATCAAAATGAGGTTATCCTAATCAAAATAGTATGGGGGGTTCATCACAACAAAGGCAACACCAGCAATTGGAGATAGACCAGACAACACACACAGGAACAGGACATGGCATCAATGTCTAGGAAAATTTGTCCTCACAGAAATCCCATGCAATTGTGTAGAGCCAAGAGTCTAAAGTTTTCACTTAACCAAGCCCTAGAAGTCTACATTAGATACCCGAAATTACCTGACCAGTAGAGATGAAGAAATACAGTAAAAGGAAAATGAAGTACCATTTTCAGTTCCAAAGAGATTGAAGGCCCTAAAGATAAGCTTTCAGACAACTAGACTGCAAAACGCTCTCCAGAGCAAGTATTGAAAATGGAGGTGAGGGAAACACTGAAGAACAACAGTGTCTCTGAATCACAAAAGGCAGAATACCAGAAAAGGGGAAGAGAAAGCCTAAAGACGAGCCAAATAATATCAGAAAACTCAGTGGATGAGAAAATATCAGGGCTAACATTCCGTCCTAAGCAGACTAGATATTGCAGAGGGACGCGTGAAAGTTTTTGAAGACAGGGGAACAGAAATCCCTCGGTCAGAAGCACACATAGGAAAGCAAGTGCAAACCATTGAAAACATTGCTGTTGAATCCTGGTTTAAGACAAGGCATGAAAGACTAAAATTCGAAAGAGTCCCAGATGGAAAAGCAAGAGATAAAGAAACAAACAATGTTTGAAAAGTTATGTGTAGAAAAATCAGACTGAAACTTGCTGAAAGCCAAGATAGAATCATCTAGGCGAATTCAGGAAGTACACAGCGTCCAAAAGAGGTGGAATCCCAATAGACTTAGCAGCAGCTGTATGATCCAAATCAACAAAGTTCATGAGCATCCCAGTGATTTAAAATGCGCCTGGAGGAAAGCAACATAGTCACAAGAGAACCTCCAGAGGGGTTTCAGCTGCTATCTCAGCAGCAATATTGCAGGACAGGGAGGAGTGCCAGGACATAGACCATAGCTTGAATGGCAAAATGCTGCCATCTAGGGTAGCCTATGCCACATGACCACCATTTCTAATAACAGCAGAGCTAGAGAATGCCACAGACCTGCAAATCTTAAAAGAATTCAGCAGTTCGAAACTTATCCTAAAAGAAAGGTTGAGAATTCTCCCCTGAAGGGATAAGCAGCAAGATGAAATGGAAAGAAGAAAACCCTTATTGGAAATGCAAGAAGAGCATGAGTGGAAAAGAAGAAACAAGAAGAAAGCAAGGAGGACATCAAAACCCTAAAGATGGGAGAGGGAAGCAGGAAATCATAGGGGATTGGAAGCACTATCTTAAGGGAGTCAGCTTATATGACTCTCTGTTGGAAGCAAACGGAGAGATGCATGGCCTGACGTGTTTGCAAAACAAACGAGAAGCAGACCAAGAAAGAATCAAACAAACAAACAACACAAAAAGGGTAGGGTAACATGAATATTCAAAAGAAATTACTCAAGGTGATGTCAAGGATCATTCAGTACGCGTCGACCCAGTATCGCGGCTTGAATGTACTCAGCACACCTGTATTCGGAAATCAGAGGCGTGCATTTATATTCGTAAATATTGTTTCATATGAGCATATCGTGACCTAACCCAAATGCCGATTAGGAATCCAATGGATTCCTAGTCCGTGATATAGACTTGCAAGTCTTCCAACAGGATGAATGAATGCCATATTCTACACTACGTCGAGAAGAAATGGCACAAGCCTATAACAAGGAAAAGTAGCTCCGCAAAAGTGTACTAAGATCAAAAGAGACAGGCAGTAAAGTGCACATTGGGGATTGTATCATTCCTAGGAATTTCAGCCCCCTTGAAACAAATGGATAGATGTCCCGTGAATGCGGGTGTTTCAGCAGAAATCAACCGACGGCTATGTATTGCGGGTGTGCCCATATTACAGGAACAATAGTTTCCCTTAGTGGGTCTCTGTGTACTGTGAACTGTTAGAAAGTTTAAAGACGTGTGAAACATTCAACTGAAAATGGACACACTTCCCTCCGTTGCTACAGTGCATACAGATCTGAACAAAAGGAAAGAGGGAAGAACAAAGGCCCATGGGACGCTAGTGGGTAGAATCACATTTACCTTAGGAACCTCTCGTCGGATGCAGCCCCTCCCCCAACACTGACAAGATGCAGCAGCCATTGGGGATGGCAGTTAGCGGTTGGATTCCAGGTGGAATGTTGGTGTGTACCGCGAGGCTTGTTGTGGCTGGTGGATCCTAGGTAACCGGGCAGAGTTCTGTGGGTGGATCAGTGCGATGGAGGGGCTGCCGCCCTCTGTGGAGCTTGGCTTAGGTCTTTGGTCCGGGAAGCTGTGTCAGTTCGAGATACTGCTGCTGCCCAAAGACCTGAGTTCACGGGTCAGTTTCCAGAACCTGAAAGGGCAGACAGTGGAAGATCTGCCTGTCTTCAGCTTACTGGAGAGGCTCCGAGGTCCTTTCAGACTTGCCCAGTCCTGTTGAAGTCGACTTTATGGGAGACACGAAGAGAAGCTGGCCGAAAATATGGCTGCACGGATTGAGGAGAGATGCGAACACATTGATGAGAGATGTTCTGCTACAATAGAGAATACTGGCCTGGAGACAGCTGTAGAGGATAGCAGGCTCGAAAGGCATTCATGAGACATATTGAACCTCGCTGATACTAGCAGAAACATACGGAGGGCCACCGTGGACTGGAGGAAGTTCCTCAATTCTCTGCTCCAAGAACGGGTCCAAGATCTCTGACGTCTAAAGAGAAGAGATGGCAGAGATGATAAAAACGCTCATGTTCTTGAAAGAGGTCAGATAATCCACACGACCCAAGGGGCAATTCCAAGCCATTCAGATCAAAATGCACCAAGCCCAGGTAAGCCTTTTCCCAGGTTTGGGCCTAGCTATCAAGCACTTGCTCTTCCCTCCCCTCCACTCAGGCATCCATTTTGAGGGATCAGTACCTGAGCTGCAATGGAGCCAGTAAGAGAAGAGCAAGCCCCTCCTAGAATCAGAGTTCCTCTAGCTTCATCCTCTGTGAACAACAGGGAACCCCATAAAGGTCAAATACTCTCGTATGAAATAGATAGGAATTGAATACTTAGCTCCCACAAAGAAACGATGGCCTTCCGCTAGATTCAGCAAATGCTGGGTTCATGTCTTCTCTGGGGTGAAGGGAGTGTGGTAAGTGAGGGGAATCTTTGACTGAACTTGAATCTGTATTAGGCCTCCGTTTTTCAAGACAGTCTAGGTACATATTAGAAGTCAGATAGTGAACGGAACTGTAAAAGTCGCCAATGACATGAAAGACACAGCTTATGTGGACCGTCTTTCAATTGAGTCAAGCCCCCGGGGGCAATCGATCATGGGGGTGCAGACTTGGTTGCATTCAAGTGCTTTACCCAACATGATCGGATGATTAAGCGTTCTCATCACTGATAGAAGAACACCTGGTTCTCAGTAGCCTAGCATAGCTGCAGCAGGCTTCTCATAGCTATAATGCCTCTAGGTTCTTTGGATTCAAAGCTAAATGTATATATTTAGTTCGTTTCCTCTTGTATTTTCCTTGAGAGGGATGTTACACCTTGAAATGCCAACATTGACCAGTAGGTGTCTTCGGGAGTAAAGGGCACCACATGCACAAGTGAATCCAAGCTTAGGGGTTATTTCATGTTTCCATTAGTTATTTCATGGTTCCTGTTGGTTTCGGAGGCTTCAACAGTAAAGAGTTGACATGACCCCTTTAAAAGTTCGGACTGCTAGTTTGCATTCTATCTGTCTATGTTTTCCTTAGAGCTGACAAAATGTTACCGAAATTGACAAGTCGGGCTTCTAGGTCGAATTAGTATGTTTCAGAAACTAACTTCATTTTCGTATAACTCCCAAAACATTTATATATATTCTATTAAATTTTTAGAGACTGCAAATGAGATATCAACACAATGTCAAAACTGGAGTCTTCGGACAATCCCTCCCACCACGGCTGTATAGAAACTAAGAGATAAAAAAAATCACATTTCTGTGAAATGTATCTGGAAAGTGTTGATTCATCGATGCCCAGTTGACAGAGAAGCAGTGCAACCTGCGCTCACTCGCTCCCATGAACACAGCAATGGAAACATCCACTCACCCAGCCCTTGGCACAGGACACTTGCCGAAGAGAGGCCTGTTACTTCCAAAGACAGGATGAGGCCTCAGAACACCTGGAAGCAGGAGAAGGAAAAGCAGGGAATGGATACCAGTGCATGGTCTGAGCCCTGTTGATGGAGCAGTAAAGGTGAAACTCTCTTTAACTTGGACGCACACTCTCAAGCGGACAGGAGACATGGGATTGAAGGTGATGCGCTGAGTGTTAGAAGAGTGCACAGCAGATGCTTGGCTGACAGAACGCAAAGAATCCAGTGCAAAATATCCCCACAGTTGATTCTGAGACCAAGCTCCGAGCTGCCAAATTTGAGGTAGCAGAGGCAGCGTTCAGGGAGGGATAGGGCTACAGATGATGGCACACGCTGAGTCTCAGGGATCTGGAGTGCGTTGTGGGATGTGGTGGGTCCTATCAAGAGAGCAAACAGACCTGTGACCCCAATGAGCAAGCAACCACCCTGGCGCACGCAGTTGAAATTATCGATCTGTCCCATGGCCACACCCAGTGCATCTGCAGGACCAGAGACCAATTTGGCATTTTGCCAATAGAGCATGTGTGGGGCTGAATCAGAGATATTGTGCATCGGGTCTGAGGGATCCAGGGGGCCTTGGGTTTGAATTCAGAATGAAAAGCCTTAGGATCTGCTACATTCAAAACCTGGGCTGTGATTATGGTTTGGTTTGAGGCACAGGATGTGCAACAGCTCTGTGGTTGCCTTCGTGCACCCGTACCACAAGGATGAGAGGACAAGGAAGTGTGGTCCAAGACCACAGCGTGAGAAGAGGAAGGATTTCCTTCAGTTTATCGCTCAAAAGCGGATGCTACATTTTGGATGGCACCGGCACGGTTCGGCAGCGAGGACACCAAGTTCGGGCTGCGGGATCATTCCAGCAGGCCCTGATGTGTGACATCCATAGATATGCTTCCACTGGTGTTTCTGTAGACAGAGAAGCTCTTGGAAGAACTGGTTTCAGTGGGACATTCCCGTGGCACTCCAAAGCACAAGCGCACTCACACTCTGCTCTTCTGGAAACACTCCAAAATAACATAGAGTAGAATGCAGAGCTGAGAACCTTTAGAAGCTCCATTTCCACCAGAGGAAGTGTCCTGTGCTCTTTCAGATTTGTGAGATAAGCGTAATCAAAATGAGGTTATCCTAATCAAAATAGTATGGGGGGTTCATCACAACAAAGGCAACACCAGCAATTGGAGATAGACCAGACAACACACACAGGAACAGGACATGGCATCAATGTCTAGGAAAATTTGTCCTCACAGAAATCCCATGCAATTGTGTAGAGCCAAGAGTCTAAAGTTTTCACTTAACCAAGCCCTAGAAGTCTACATTAGATACCCGAAATTACCTGACCAGTAGAGATGAAGAAATACAGTAAAAGGAAAATGAAGTACCATTTTCAGTTCCAAAGAGATTGAAGGCCCTAAAGATAAGCTTTCAGACAACTAGACTGCAAAACGCTCTCCAGAGCAAGTATTGAAAATGGAGGTGAGGGAAACACTGAAGAACAACAGTGTCTCTGAATCACAAAAGGCAGAATACCAGAAAAGGGGAAGAGAAAGCCTAAAGACGAGCCAAATAATATCAGAAAACTCAGTGGATGAGAAAATATCAGGGCTAACATTCCGTCCTAAGCAGACTAGATATTGCAGAGGGACGCGTGAAAGTTTTTGAAGACAGGGGAACAGAAATCCCTCGGTCAGAAGCACACATAGGAAAGCAAGTGCAAACCATTGAAAACATTGCTGTTGAATCCTGGTTTAAGACAAGGCATGAAAGACTAAAATTCGAAAGAGTCCCAGATGGAAAAGCAAGAGATAAAGAAACAAACAATGTTTGAAAAGTGATGTGTAGAAAAATCAGACTGAAACTTGCTGAAAGCCAAGATAGAATCATCTAGGCGAATTCAGGAAGTACACAGCGTCCAAAAGAGGTGGAATCCCAATAGACTTAGCAGCAGCTGTATGATCCAAATCAACAAAGTTCATGAGCATCCCAGTGATTTAAAATGCGCCTGGAGGAAAGCAACATAGTCACAAGAGAACCTCCAGAGGGGTTTCAGCTGCTATCTCAGCAGCAATATTGCAGGACAGGGAGGAGTGCCAGGACATAGACCATAGCTTGAATGGCAAAATGCTGCCATCTAGGGTAGCCTATGCCACATGACCACCATTTCTAATAACAGCAGAGCTAGAGAATGCCACAGACCTGCAAATCTTAAAAGAATTCAGCAGTTCGAAACTTATCCTAAAAGAAAGGTTGAGAATTCTCCCCTGAAGGGATAAGCAGCAAGATGAAATGGAAAGAAGAAAACCCTTATTGGAAATGCAAGAAGAGCATGAGTGGAAAAGAAGAAACAAGAAGAAAGCAAGGAGGACATCAAAACCCTAAAGATGGGAGAGGGAAGCAGGAAATCATAGGGGATTGGAAGCACTATCTTAAGGGAGTCAGCTTATATGACTCTCTGTTGGAAGCAAACGGAGAGATGCATGGCCTGACGTGTTTGCAAAACAAACGAGAAGCAGACCAAGAAAGAATCAAACAAACAAACAACACAAAAAGGGTAGGGTAACATGAATATTCAAAAGAAATTACTCAAGGTGATGTCAAGGATCATTCAGTACGCGTCGACCCAGTATCGCGGCTTGAATGTACTCAGCACACCTGTATTCGGAAATCAGAGGCGTGCATTTATATTCGTAAATATTGTTTCATATGAGCATATCGTGACCTAACCCAAATGCCGATTAGGAATCCAATGGATTCCTAGTCCGTGATATAGACTTGCAAGTCTTCCAACAGGATGAATGAATGCCATATTCTACACTACGTCGAGAAGAAATGGCACAAGCCTATAACAAGGAAAAGTAGCTCCGCAAAAGTGTACTAAGATCAAAAGAGACAGGCAGTAAAGTGCACATTGGGGATTGTATCATTCCTAGGAATTTCAGCCCCCTTGAAACAAATGGATAGATGTCCCGTGAATGCGGGTGTTTCAGCAGAAATCAACCGACGGCTATGTATTGCGGGTGTGCCCATATTACAGGAACAATAGTTTCCCTTAGTGGGTCTCTGTGTACTGTGAACTGTTAGAAAGTTTAAAGACGTGTGAAACATTCAACTGAAAATGGACACACTTCCCTCCGTTGCTACAGTGCATACAGATCTGAACAAAAGGAAAGAGGGAAGAACAAAGGCCCATGGGACGCTAGTGGGTAGAATCACATTTACCTTAGGAACCTCTCGTCGGATGCAGCCCCTCCCCCAACACTGACAAGATGCAGCAGCCATTGGGGATGGCAGTTAGCGGTTGGATTCCAGGTGGAATGTTGGTGTGTACCGCGAGGCTTGTTGTGGCTGGTGGATCCTAGGTAACCGGGCAGAGTTCTGTGGGTGGATCAGTGCGATGGAGGGGCTGCCGCCCTCTGTGGAGCTTGGCTTAGGTCTTTGGTCCGGGAAGCTGTGTCAGTTCGAGATACTGCTGCTGCCCAAAGACCTGAGTTCACGGGTCAGTTTCCAGAACCTGAAAGGGCAGACAGTGGAAGATCTGCCTGTCTTCAGCTTACTGGAGAGGCTCCGAGGTCCTTTCAGACTTGCCCAGTCCTGTTGAAGTCGACTTTATGGGAGACACGAAGAGAAGCTGGCCGAAAATATGGCTGCACGGATTGAGGAGAGATGCGAACACATTGATGAGAGATGTTCTGCTACAATAGAGAATACTGGCCTGGAGACAGCTGTAGAGGATAGCAGGCTCGAAAGGCATTCATGAGACATATTGAACCTCGCTGATACTAGCAGAAACATACGGAGGGCCACCGTGGACTGGAGGAAGTTCCTCAATTCTCTGCTCCAAGAACGGGTCCAAGATCTCTGACGTCTAAAGAGAAGAGATGGCAGAGATGATAAAAACGCTCATGTTCTTGAAAGAGGTCAGATAATCCACACGACCCAAGGGGCAATTCCAAGCCATTCAGATCAAAGTGCACCAAGCCCAGGTAAGCCTTTTCCCAGGTTTGGGCCTAGCTATCAAGCACTTGCTCTTCCCTCCCCTCCACTCAGGCATCCATTTTGAGGGATCAGTACCTGAGCTGCAATGAAGCCAGTAAGAGAAGAGCAAGCCCCTCCTAGAATCAGAGTTCCTCTAGCTTCATCCTCTGTGAACAACAGGGAACCCCATAAAGGTCAAATACTCTCGTATGAAATAGATAGGAATTGAATACTTAGCTCCCACAAAGAAACGATGGCCTTCCGCTAGATTCAGCAAATGCTGGGTTCATGTCTTCTCTGGGGTGAAGGGAGTGTGGTAAGTGAGGGGAATCTTTGACTGAACTTGAATCTGTATTAGGCCTCCATTTTTCAAGACAGTCTAGGTACATATTAGAAGTCAGATAGTGAACGGAACTGTAAAAGTCGCCAATGACATGAAAGACACAGCTTATGTGGACCGTCTTTCAATTGAGTCAAGCCCCCGGGGGCAATCGATCATGGGGGTGCAGACTTGGTTGCATTCAAGTGCTTTACCCAACATGATCGGATGATTAAGCGTTCTCATCACTGATAGAAGAACACCTGGTTCTCAGTAGCCTAGCATAGCTGCAGCAGGCTTCTCATAGCTATAATGCCTCTAGGTTCTTTGGATTCAAAGCTAAATGTATATATTTAGTTCGTTTCCTCTTGTATTTTCCTTGAGAGGGATGTTACACCTTGAAATGCCAACATTGACCAGTAGGTGTCATCGGGAGTAAAGGGCACCACATGCACAAGTGAATCCAAGCTTAGGGGTTATTTCATGTTTCCATTAGTTATTTCATGGTTCCTGTTGGTTTCGGAGGCTTCAACAGTAAAGAGTTGACATGACCCCTTTAAAAGTTCGGACTGCTAGTTTGCATTCTATCTGTCTATGTTTTCCTTAGAGCTGACAAAATGTTACCGAAATTGACAAGTCGGGCTTCTAGGTCGAATTAGTATGTTTCAGAAACTAACTTCATTTTCGTATAACTCCCAAAACATTTATATATATTCTATTAAATTTTTAGAGACTGCAAATGAGAGATCAACACAATGTCAAAACTGGAGTCTTCGGACAATCCCTCCCACCACGGCTGTATAGAAACAAAGAGATAAAAAAAAATCACATTTCTGTGAAATGTATCTGGAAAGTGTTGATTCATCGATGCCCAGTTGACAGAGAAGCAGTGCAACCTGCGCTCACTCGCTCCCATGAACACAGCAATGGAAACATCCACTCACCCAGCCCTTGGCACAGGACACTTGCCGAAGAGAGGCCTGTTACTTCCAAAGACAGGATGAGGCCTCAGAACACCTGGAAGCAGGAGAAGGAAAAGCAGGGAATGGATACCAGTGCATGGTCTGAGCCCTGTTGATGGAGCAGTAAAGGTGAAACTCTCTTTAACTTGGACGCACACTCTCAAGCGGACAGGAGACATGGGATTGAAGGTGATGCGCTGAGTGTTAGAAGAGTGCACAGCAGATGCTTGGCTGACAGAACGCAAAGAATCCAGTGCAAAATATCCCCACAGTTGATTCTGAGACCAAGCTCCGAGCTGCCAAATTTGAGGTAGCAGAGGCAGCGTTCAGGGAGGGATAGGGCTACTGATGATGGCACACGCTGAGTCTCAGGGATCTGGAGTGCGTTGTGGGATGTGGTGGGTCCTATCAAGAGAGCAAACCGACCTGTGACCCCAATGAGCAAGCAACCACCCTGGCGCACGCAGTTGAAATTATCGATCTGTCCCATGGCCACACCCAGTGCATCTGCAGGACCAGAGACCAATTTGGCATTTTGCCAATAGAGCATGTGTGGGGCTGAATCAGAGATATTGTGCATCGGGTCTGAGGGATCCAGGGGGCCTTGGGTTTGAATTCAGAATGAAAAGCCTTAGGATCTGCTACATTCAAAACCTGGGCTGTGATTATGGTTTGGTTTGAGGCACAGGATGTGCAACAGCTCTGTGGTTGCCTTCGTGCACCCGTACCACAAGGATGAGAGGACAAGGAAGTGTGGTCCAAGACCACAGCGTGAGAAGAGGAAGGATTTCCTTCAGTTTATCGCTCAAAAGCGGATGCTACATTTTGGATGGCACCGGCACGGTTCGGCAGCGAGGACAACAAGTTCGGGCTGCGGGATCATTCCAGCAGGCCCTGATGTGTGACATCCATAGATATGCTTCCACTGGTGTTTCTGTAGACAGAGAAGCTCTTGGAAGAACTGGTTTCAGTGGGACATTCCCGTGGCACTCCAAAGCACAAGCGCACTCACACTCTGCTCTTCTGGAAACACTCCAAAATAACATAGAGTAGAATGCAGAGCTGAGAACCTTTAGAAGCTCCATTTCCACCAGAGGAAGTGTCCTGTGCTCTTTCAGATTTGTGAGATAAGCGTAATCAAAATGAGGTTATCCTAATCGAAATAGTATGGGGGGTTCATCACAACAAAGGCAACACCAGCAATTGGAGATAGACCAGACAACACACACAGGAACAGGACATGGCATCAATGTCTAGGAAAATTTGTCCTCACAGAAATCCCATGCAATTGTGTAGAGCCAAGAGTCTAAAGTTTTCACTTAACCAAGCCCTAGAAGTCTACATTAGATACCCGAAATTACCTGACCAGTAGAGATGAAGAAATACAGTAAAAGGAAAATGAAGTACCATTTTCAGTTCCAAAGAGATTGAAGGCCCTAAAGATAAGCTTTCAGACAACTAGACTGCAAAACGCTCTCCAGAGCAAGTATTGAAAATGGAGGTGAGGGAAACACTGAAGAACAACAGTGTCTCAGAATCACAAAAGGCAGAATACCAGAAAAGGGGAAGAGAAAGCCTAAAGACGAGCTAAATAATATCAGAAAACTCAGTGGATGAGAAAATATCAGGGCAAACATTCCGTCCTAAGCAGACTAGATATTGCAGAGGGACGCGTGAAAGTTTTTGAAGACAGGGGAACAGAAATCCCTCGGTCAGAAGCACACATAGGAAAGCAAGTGCAAACCATTGAAAACATTGCTGTTGAATCCTGGTTTAAGACAAGGCATGAAAGACAAAATTCGAAAGAGTCCCAGATGGAAAAGCAAGAGATAAAGAAACAAACAATGTTTGAAAAGTTATGTGTAGAAAAATCAGACTGAAACTTGCTGAAAGCCAAGATAGAATCATCTAGGCGAATTCAGGAAGTACACAGCGTCCAAAAGAGGTGGAATCCCAATAGACTTAGCAGCAGCTGTATGATCCAAATCAACAAAGTTCATGAGCATCCCAGTGATTTAAAATGCGCCTGGAGGAAAGCAACATAGTCACAAGAGAACCTCCAGAGGGGTTTCAGCTGCTATCTCAGCAGCAATATTGCAGGACAGGGAGGAGTGCCAGGACATAGACCATAGCTTGAATGGCAAAATGCTGCCATCTAGGGTAGCCTATGCCACATGACCACCATTTCTAATAACAGCAGAGCTAGAGAATGCCACAGACCTGCAAATCTTAAAAGAATTCAGCAGTTCGAAACTTATCCTAAAAGAAAGGTTGAGAATTCTCCCCTGAAGGGATAAGCAGCAAGATGAAATGGAAAGAAGAAAACCCTTATTGGAAATGCAAGAAGAGCATGAGTGGAAAAGAAGAAACAAGAAGAAAGCAAGGAGGACATCAAAACCCTAAAGATGGGAGAGGGAAGCCGGAAATCATAGGGGATTGGAAGCACTATCTTAAGGGAGTCAGCTTATATGACTCTCTGTTGGAAGCAAACGGAGAGATGCATGGCCTGACGTGTTTGCAAAACAAACGAGAAGCAGACCAAGAAAGAATCAAACAAACAAACAACACAAAAAGGGTAGGGTAACATGAATATTCAAAAGAAATTACTCAAGGTGATGTCAAGGATCATTCAGTACGCGTCGACCCAGTATCGCGGCTTGAATGTACTCAGCACACCTGTATTCGGAAATCAGAGGCGTGCATTTATATTCGTAAATATTGTTTCATATGAGCATATCGTGACCTAACCCAAATGCCGATTAGGAATCCAATGGATTCCTAGTCCGTGATATAGACTTGCAAGTCTTCCAACAGGATGAATGAATGCCATATTCTACACTACGTCGAGAAGAAATGGCACAAGCCTATAACAAGGAAAAGTAGCTCCGCAAAAGTGTACTAAGATCAAAAGAGACAGGCAGTAAAGTGCACATTGGGGATTGTATCATTCCTAGGAATTTCAGCCCCCTTGAAACAAATGGATAGATGTCCCGTGAATGCGGGTGTTTCAGCAGAAATCAACCGACGGCTATGTATTGCGGGTGTGCCCATATTACAGGAACAATAGTTTCCCTTAGTGGGTCTCTGTGTACTGTGAACTGTTAGAAAGTTTAAAGACGTGTGAAACATTCAACTGAAAATGGACACACTTCCCTCCGTTGCTACAGTGCATACAGATCTGAACAAAAGGAAAGAGGGAAGAACAAAGGCCCATGGGACGCTAGTGGGTAGAATCACATTTACCTTAGGAACCTCTCGTCGGATGCAGCCCCTCCCCCAACACTGACAAGATGCAGCAGCCATTGGGGATGGCAGTTAGCGGTTGGATTCCAGGTGGAATGTTGATGTGTACCGCGAGGCTTGTTGTGGCTGGTGGATCCTAGGTAACCGGGCAGAGTTCTGTGGGTGGATCAGTGCGATGGAGGGGCTGCCGCCCTCTGTGGAGCTTGGCTTAGGTCTTTGGTCCGGGAAGCTGTGTCAGTTCGAGATACTGCTGCTGCCCAAAGACCTGAGTTCACGGGTCAGTTTCCAGAACCTGAAAGGGCAGACAGTGGAAGATCTGCCTGTCTTCAGCTTACTGGAGAGGCTCCGAGGTCCTTTCAGACTTGCCCAGTCCTGTTGAAGTCGACTTTATGGGAGACACGAAGAGAAGCTGGCCGAAAATATGGCTGCACGGATTGAGGAGAGATGCGAACACATTGATGAGAGATGTTCTGCTACAATAGAGAATACTGGCCTGGAGACAGCTGTAGAGGATAGCAGGCTCGAAAGGCATTCATGAGACATATTGAACCTCGCTGATACTAGCAGAAACATACGGAGGGCCACCGTGGACTGGAGGAAGTTCCTCAATTCTCTGCTCCAAGAACGGGTCCAAGATCTCTGACGTCTAAAGAGAAGAGATGGCAGAGATGATAAAAACGCTCATGTTCTTGAAAGAGGTCAGATAATCCACACGACCCAAGGGGCAATTCCAAGCCATTCAGATCAAAGTGCACCAAGCCCAGGTAAGCCTTTTCCCAGGTTTGGGCCTAGCTATCAAGCACTTGCTCTTCCCTCCCCTCCACTCAGGCATCCATTTTGAGGGATCAGTACCTGAGCTGCAATGAAGCCAGTAAGAGAAGAGCAAGCCCCTCCTAGAATCAGAGTTCCTCTAGCTTCATCCTCTGTGAACAACAGGGAACCCCATAAAGGTCAAATACTCTCGTATGAAATAGATAGGAATTGAATACTTAGCTCCCACAAAGAAACGATGGCCTTCCGCTAGATTCAGCAAATGCTGGGTTCATGTCTTCTCTGGGGTGAAGGGAGTGTGGTAAGTGAGGGGAATCTTTGACTGAACTTGAATCTGTATTAGGCCTCCGTTTTTCAAGACAGTCTAGGTACATATTAGAAGTCAGATAGTGAACGGAACTGTAAAAGTCGCCAATGACATGAAAGACACAGCTTATGTGGACCGTCTTTCAATTGAGTCAAGCCCCCGGGGGCAATCGATCATGGGGGTGCAGACTTGGTTGCATTCAAGTGCTTTACCCAACATGATCGGATGATTAAGCGTTCTCATCACTGATAGAAGAACACCTGGTTCTCAGTAGCCTAGCATAGCTGCAGCAGGCTTCTCATAGCTATAATGCCTCTAGGTTCTTTGGATTCAAAGCTAAATATATATATTTAGTTCGTTTCCTCTTGTATTTTCCTTGAGAGGGATGTTACACCTTGAAATGCCAACATTGACCAGTAGGTGTCATCGGGAGTAAAGGGCACCACATGCACAAGTGAATCCAAGCTTGGGGGTTATTTCATGTTTCCATTAGTTATTTCATGGTTCCTGTTGGTTTCGGAGGCTTCAACAGTAAAGAGTTGACATGACCCCTTTAAAAGTTCGGACTGCTAGTTTGCATTCTATCTGTCTATGTTTTCCTTAGAGCTGACAAAATGTTACCGAAATTGACAAGTCGGGCTTCTAGGTCGAATTAGTATGTTTCAGAAACTAACTTCATTTTCGTATAACTCCCAAAACATTTATATATATTCTATTAAATTTTTAGAGACTGCAAATGAGAGATCAACACAATGTCAAAACTGGAGTCTTCGGACAATCCCTCCCACCACGGCTGTATAGAAACAAAGAGATAAAAAAAAATCACATTTCTGTGAAATGTATCTGGAAAGTGTTGATTCATCGATGCCCAGTTGACAGAGAAGCAGTGCAACCTGCGCTCACTCGCTCCCATGAACACAGCAATGGAAACATCCACTCACCCAGCCCTTGGCACAGGACACTTGCCGAAGAGAGGCCTGTTACTTCCAAAGACAGGATGAGGCCTCAGAACACCTGGAAGCAGGAGAAGGAAAAGCAGGGAATGGATACCAGTGCATGGTCTGAGCCCTGTTGATGGAGCAGTAAAGGTGAAACTCTCTTTAACTTGGACGCACACTCTCAAGCGGACAGGAGACATGGGATTGAAGGTGATGCGCTGAGTGTTAGAAGAGTGCACAGCAGATGCTTGGCTGACAGAACGCAAAGAATCCAGTGCAAAATATCCCCACAGTTGATTCTGAGACCAAGCTCCGAGCTGCCAAATTTGAGGTAGCAGAGGCAGCGTTCAGGGAGGGATAGGCCTACGGATGATGGCACACGCTGAGTCTCAGGGATCTGGAGTGCGTTGTGGGATGTGGTGGGTCCTATCAAGAGAGCAAACCGACCTGTGACCCCAATGAGCATGAAACCACCCTGGCGCACGCAGTTGAAATTATCGATCTGTCCCATGGCCACACCCAGTGCATCTGCAGGACCAGAGACCAATTTGGCATTTTGCCAATAGAGCATGTGTGGGGCTGAATCAGAGATATTGTGCATCGGGTCTGAGGGATCCAGGGGGCCTTGGGTTTGAATTCAGAATGAAAAGCCTTAGGATCTGCTACATTCATAACCTGGGCTGTGATTATGGTTTGGTTTGAGGCACAGGATGGGCAACAGCTCTGTGGTTGCCTTCGTGCACCCGTGCCACAAGGATGAGAGGACAAGGAAGTGTGGTCCAAGACCACAGCGTGAGAAGAGGAAGGATTTCCTTCAGTTTATCGCTCAAAAGCGGATGCTACATTTTGGATGGCACCGGCACGGTTCGGCAGCGAGGACACCAAGTTCGGGCTGCGGGATCATTCCAGCAGGCCCTGATGTGTGACATCCATAGATATGCTTCCACTGGTGTTTCTGTAGACAGAGAAGCTCTTGGAAGAACTGGTTTCAGTGGGACATTCCCGTGGAACTACAAAGCACAAGCGCACTCACACTCTGCTCTTCTAGAAACACTCCAAAATAACATAGAGTAGAATGCAGAGCTGAGAACATTTAGAAGCTCCATTTCCACCAGAGGAAGTGTCCTGTGCTCTTTCAGATTTGTGAGATAAGCGTAATCAAAATGAGGTTATCCTAATCGAAATAGTATGGGGTGTTCATCACAACAAAGGCAACACCAGCAATTGGAGATAGACCAGACAACACACACAGGAAAAGGACATGGCATCAATGTCTAGGAAAATTTGTCCTCACAGAAATCCCATGCAATTGTGTAGAGCCAAGAGTCTAAAGTTTTCACTTAACCAAGCCCTAGAAGTCTACATTAGATACCCGAAATTACCTGACCAGTAGAGATGAAGAAATACAGTAAAAGGAAAATGAAGTACCATTTTCAGTTCCAAAGAGATTGAAGGCCCTAAAGATAAGCTTTCAGACAACTAGACTGCAAAACGCTCTCCAGAGCAAGTATTGAAAATGGAGGTGAGGGAAACACTGAAGAACAACAGTGTCTCAGAATCACAAAAGGCAGAATACCAGAAAAGGGGAAGAGAAAGCCTAAAGACGAGCTAAATAATATCAGAAAACTCAGTGGATGAGAAAATATCAGGGCTAACATTCCGTCCTAAGCAGACTAGATATTGCAGAGGGACGCGTGAAAGTTTTTGAAGACAGGGGAACAGAAATCCCTCGGTCAGAAGCACACATAGGAAAGCAAGTGCAAACCATTGAAAACATTGCTGTTGAATCCTGGTTTAAGACAAGGCATGAAAGACTAAAATTCGAAAGAGTCCCAGATGGAAAAGCAAGAGATAAAGAAACAAACAATGTTTGAAAAGTTATGTGTAGAAAAATCAGACTGAAACTTGCTGAAAGCCAAGATAGAATCATCTAGGCGAATTCAGGAAGTACACAGCGTCCAAAAGAGGTGGAATCCCAATAGACTTAGCAGCAGCTGTATGATCCAAATCAACAAAGTTCATGAGCATCCCAGTGATTTAAAATGCGCCTGGAGGAAAGCAACATAGTCACAAGAGAACCTCCAGAGGGGTTTCAGCTGCTATCTCAGCAGCAATATTGCAGGACAGGGAGGAGTGCCAGGACATAGACCATAGCTTGAATGGCAAAATGCTGCCATCTAGGGTAGCCTATGCCACATGACCACCATTTCTAATAACAGCAGAGCTAGAGAATGCCACAGACCTGCAAATCTTAAAAGAATTCAGCAGTTCGAAACTTATCCTAAAAGAAAGGTTGAGAATTCTCCCCTGAAGGGATAAGCAGCAAGATGAAATGGAAAGAAGAAAACCCTTATTGGAAATGCAAGAAGAGCATGAGTGGAAAAGAAGAAACAAGAAGAAAGCAAGGAGGACATCAAAACCCTAAAGATGGGAGAGGGAAGCAGGAAATCATAGGGGATTGGAAGCACTATCTTAAGGGAGTCAGCTTATATGACTCTCTGTTGGAAGCAAACGGAGAGATGCATGGCCTGACGTGTTTGCAAAACAAACGAGAAGCAGACCAAGAAAGAATCAAACAAACAAACAACACAAAAAGGGTAGGGTAACATGAATATTCAAAAGAAATTACTCAAGGTGATGTCAAGGATCATTCAGTACGCGTCGACCCAGTATCGCGGCTTGAATGTACTCAGCACACCTGTATTCGGAAATCAGAGGCGTGCATTTATATTCGTAAATATTGTTTCATATGAGCATATCGTGACCTAACCCAAATGCCGATTAGGAATCCAATGGATTCCTAGTCCGTGATATAGACTTGCAAGTCTTCCAACAGGATGAATGAATGCCATATTCTACACTACGTCGAGAAGAAATGGCACAAGCCTATAACAAGGAAAAGTAGCTCCGCAAAAGTGTACTAAGATCAAAAGAGACAGGCAGTAAAGTGCACATTGGGGATTGTATCATTCCTAGGAATTTCAGCCCCCTTGAAACAAATGGATAGATGTCCCGTGAATGCGGGTGTTTCAGCAGAAATCAACCGACGGCTATGTATTGCGGGTGTGCCCATATTACAGGAACAATAGTTTCCCTTAGTGGGTCTCTGTGTACTGTGAACTGTTAGAAAGTTTAAAGACGTGTGAAACATTCAACTGAAAATGGACACACTTCCCTCCGTTGCTACAGTGCATACAGATCTGAACAAAAGGAAAGAGGGAAGAACAAAGGCCCATGGGACGCTAGTGGGTAGAATCACATTTACCTTAGGAACCTCTCGTCGGATGCAGCCCCTCCCCCAACACTGACAAGATGCAGCAGCCATTGGGGATGGCAGTTAGCGGTTGGATTCCAGGTGGAATGTTGGTGTGTACCGCGAGGCTTGTTGTGGCTGGTGGATCCTAGGTAACCGGGCAGAGTTCTGTGGGTGGATCAGTGCGATGGAGGGGCTGCCGCCCTCTGTGGAGCTTGGCTTAGGTCTTTGGTCCGGGAAGCTGTGTCAGTTCGAGATACTGCTGCTGCCCAAAGACCTGAGTTCACGGGTCAGTTTCCAGAACCTGAAAGGGCAGACAGTGGAAGATCTGCCTGTCTTCAGCTTACTGGAGAGGCTCCGAGGTCCTTTCAGACTTGCCCAGTCCTGTTGAAGTCGACTTTATGGGAGACACGAAGAGAAGCTGGCCGAAAATATGGCTGCACGGATTGAGGAGAGATGCGAACACATTGATGAGAGATGTTCTGCTACAATAGAGAATACTGGCCTGGAGACAGCTGTAGAGGATTGCAGGCTCGAAAGGCATTCATGAGACATATTGAACCTCGCTGATACTAGCAGAAACATACGGAGGGCCACCGTGGACTGGAGGAAGTTCCTCAATTCTCTGCTCCAAGAACGGGTCCAAGATCTCTGACGTCTAAAGAGAAGAGATGGCAGAGATGATAAAAACGCTCATGTTCTTGAAAGAGGTCAGATAATCCACACGACCCAAGGGGCAATTCCAAGCCATTCAGATCAAAGTGCACCAAGCCCAGGTAAGCCTTTTCCCAGGTTTGGGCCTAGCTATCAAGCACTTGCTCTTCCCTCCCCTCCACTCAGGCATCCATTTTGAGGGATCAGTACCTGAGCTGCAATGAAGCCAGTAAGAGAAGAGCAAGCCCCTCCTAGAATCAGAGTTCCTCTAGCTTCATCCTCTGTGAACAACAGGGAACCCCATAAAGGTCAAATACTCTCGTATGAAATAGATAGGAATTGAATACTTAGCTCCCACAAAGAAACGATGGCCTTCCGCTAGATTCAGCAAATGCTGGGTTCATGTCTTCTCTGGGGTGAAGGGAGTGTGGTAAGTGAGGGGAATCTTTGACTGAACTTGAATCTGTATTAGGCCTCCGTTTTTCAAGACAGTCTAGGTACATATTAGAAGTCAGATAGTGAACGGAACTGTAAAAGTCGCCAATGACATGAAAGACACAGCTTATGTGGACCGTCTTTCAATTGAGTCAAGCCCCCGGGGGCAATCGATCATGGGGGTGCAGACTTGGTTGCATTCAAGTGCTTTACCCAACATGATCGGATGATTAAGCGTTCTCATCACTGATAGAAGAACACCTGGTTCTCAGTAGCCTAGCATAGCTGCAGCAGGGTTCTCATAGCTATAATGCCTCTAGGTTCTTTGGATTCAAAGCTAAATGTATATATTTAGTTCGTTTTCTCTTGTATTTTCCTTGAGAGGGATGTTACACCTTGAAATGCCAACATTGACCAGTAGGTGTCATCGGGAGTAAAGGGCACCACATGCACAAGTGAATCCAAGCTTAGGGGTTATTTCATGTTTCCATTAGTTATTTCATGGTTCCTGTTGGTTTCGGAGGCTTCAACAGTAAAGAGTTGACATGACCCCTTTAAAAGTTCGGACTGCTAGTTTGCATTCTATCTGTCTATGTTTTCCTTAGAGCTGACAAAATGTTACCGAAATTGACAAGTCGGGCTTCTAGGTCGAATTAGTATGTTTCAGAAACTAACTTCATTTTCGTATAACTCCCAAAACATTTATATATATTCTATTAAATTTTTAGAGACTGCAAATGAGAGATCAACACAATGTCAAAACTGGAGTCTTCGGACAATCCCTCCCACCACGGCTGTATAGAAACAAAGAGATAAAAAAAAATCACATTTCTGTGAAATGTATCTGGAAAGTGTTGATTCATCGATGCCCAGTTGACAGAGAAGCAGTGCAACCTGCGCTCACTCGCTCCCATGAACACAGCAATGGAAACATCCACTCACCCAGCCCTTGGCACAGGACACTTGCCGAAGAGAGGCCTGTTACTTCCAAAGACAGGATGAGGCCTCAGAACACCTGGAAGCAGGAGAAGGAAAAGCAGGGAATGGATACCAGTGCATGGTCTGAGCCCTGTTGATGGAGCAGTAAAGGTGAAACTCTCTTTAACTTGGACGCACACTCTCAAGCGGACAGGAGACATGGGATTGAAGGTGATGCGCTGAGTGTTAGAAGAGTGCACAGCAGATGCTTGGCTGACAGAACGCAAAGAATCCAGTGCAAAATATCCCCACAGTTGATTCTGAGACCAAGCTCCGAGCTGCCAAATTTGAGGTAGCAGAGGCAGCGTTCAGGGAGGGATAGGCATACGGATGATGGCACACGCTGAGTCTCAGGGATCTGGAGTGCGTTGTGGGATGTGGTGGGTCCTATCAAGAGAGCAAACCGACCTGTGACCCCAATGAGCATGCAACCACCCTGGCGCACGCAGTTGAAATTATCGATCTGTCCCATGGCCACACCCAGTGCATCTGCAGGACCAGAGACCAATTTGGCATTTTGCCAATAGAGCATGTGTGGGGCTGAATCAGAGATATTGTGCATCGGGTCTGAGGGATCCAGGGGGCCTTGGGTTTGAATTCAGAATGAAAAGCCTTAGGATCTGCTACATTCATAACCTGGGCTGTGATTATGGTTTGGTTTGAGGCACAGGATGGGCAACAGCTCTGTGGTTGCCTTCGTGCACCCGTGCCACAAGGATGAGAGGACAAGGAAGTGTGGTCCAAGACCACAGCGTGAGAAGAGGAAGGATTTCCTTCAGTTTATCGCTCAAAAGCGGATGCTACATTTTGGATGGCACCGGCACGGTTCGGCAGCGAGGACACCAAGTTCGGGCTGCGGGATCATTCCAGCAGGCCCTGATGTGTGACATCCATAGATATGCTTCCACTGGTGTTTCTGTAGACAGAGAAGCTCTTGGAAGAACTGGTTTCAGTGGGACATTCCCGTGGAACTACAAAGCACAAGCGCACTCACACTCTGCTCTTCTAGAAACACTCCAAAATAACATAGAGTAGAATGCAGAGCTGAGAACATTTAGAAGCTCCATTTCCACCAGAGGAAGTGTCCTGTGCTCTTTCAGATTTGTGAGATAAGCGTAATCAAAATGAGGTTATCCTAATCGAAATAGTATGGGGTGTTCATCACAACAAAGGCAACACCAGCAATTGGAGATAGACCAGACAACACACACAGGAAAAGGACATGGCATCAATGTCTAGGAAAATTTGTCCTCACAGAAATCCCATGCAATTGTGTAGAGCCAAGAGTCTAAAGTTTTCACTTAACCAAGCCCTAGAAGTCTACATTAGATACCCGAAATTACCTGACCAGTAGAGATGAAGAAATACAGTAAAAGGAAAATGAAGTACCATTTTCAGTTCCAAAGAGATTGAAGGCCCTAAAGATAAGCTTTCAGACAACTAGACTGCAAAACGCTCTCCAGAGCAAGTATTGAAAATGGAGGTGAGGGAAACACTGAAGAACAACAGTGTCTCAGAATCACAAAAGGCAGAATACCAGAAAAGGGGAAGAGAAAGCCTAAAGACGAGCTAAATAATATCAGAAAACTCAGTGGATGAGAAAATATCAGGGCTAACATTCCGTCCTAAGCAGACTAGATATTGCAGAGGGACGCGTGAAAGTTTTTGAAGACAGGGGAACAGAAATCCCTCGGTCAGAAGCACACATAGGAAAGCAAGTGCAAACCATTGAAAACATTGCTGTTGAATCCTGGTTTAAGACAAGGCATGAAAGACTAAAATTCGAAAGAGTCCCAGATGGAAAAGCAAGAGATAAAGAAACAAACAATGTTTGAAAATTGATGTGTAGAAAAATCAGACTGAAACTTGCTGAAAGCCAAGATAGAATCATCTAGGCGAATTCAGGAAGTACACAGCGTCCAAAAGAGGTGGAATCCCAATAGACTTAGCAGCAGCTGTATGATCCAAATCAACAAAGTTCATGAGCATCCCAGTGATTTAAAATGCGCCTGGAGGAAAGCAACATAGTCACAAGAGAACCTCCAGAGGGGTTTCAGCTGCTATCTCAGCAGCAATATTGCAGGACAGGGAGGAGTGCCAGGACATAGACCATAGCTTGAATGGCAAAATGCTGCCATCTAGGGTAGCCTATGCCACATGACCACCATTTCTAATAACAGCAGAGCTAGAGAATGCCACAGACCTGCAAATCTTAAAAGAATTCAGCAGTTCGAAACTTATCCTAAAAGAAAGGTTGAGAATTCTCCCCTGAAGGGATAAGCAGCAAGATGAAATGGAAAGAAGAAAACCCTTATTGGAAATGCAAGAAGAGCATGAGTGGAAAAGAAGAAACAAGAAGAAAGCAAGGAGGACATCAAAACCCTAAAGATGGGAGAGGGAAGCCGGAAATCATAGGGGATTGGAAGCACTATCTTAAGGGAGTCAGCTTATATGACTCTCTGTTGGAAGCAAACGGAGAGATGCATGGCCTGACGTGTTTGCAAAACAAACGAGAAGCAGACCAAGAAAGAATCAAACAAACAAACAACACAAAAAGGGTAGGGTAACATGAATATTCAAAAGAAATTACTCAAGGTGATGTCAAGGATCATTCAGTACGCGTCGACCCAGTATCGCGGCTTGAATGTACTCAGCACACCTGTATTCGGAAATCAGAGGCGTGCATTTATATTCGTAAATATTGTTTCATATGAGCATATCGTGACCTAACCCAAATGCCGATTAGGAATCCAATGGATTCCTAGTCCGTGATATAGACTTGCAAGTCTTCCAACAGGATGAATGAATGCCATATTCTACACTACGTCGAGAAGAAATGGCACAAGCCTATAACAAGGAAAAGTAGCTCCGCAAAAGTGTACTAAGATCAAAAGAGACAGGCAGTAAAGTGCACATTGGGGATTGTATCATTCCTAGGAATTTCAGCCCCCTTGAAACAAATGGATAGATGTCCCGTGAATGCGGGTGTTTCAGCAGAAATCAACCGACGGCTATGTATTGCGGGTGTGCCCATATTACAGGAACAATAGTTTCCCTTAGTGGGTCTCTGTGTACTGTGAACTGTTAGAAAGTTTAAAGACGTGTGAAACATTCAACTGAAAATGGACACACTTCCCTCCGTTGCTACAGTGCATACAGATCTGAACAAAAGGAAAGAGGGAAGAACAAAGGCCCATGGGACGCTAGTGGGTAGAATCACATTTACCTTAGGAACCTCTCGTCGGATGCAGCCCCTCCCCCAACACTGACAAGATGCAGCAGCCATTGGGGATGGCAGTTAGCGGTTGGATTCCAGGTGGAATGTTGGTGTGTACCGCGAGGCTTGTTGTGGCTGGTGGATCCTAGGTAACCGGGCAGAGTTCTGTGGGTGGATCAGTGCGATGGAGGGGCTGCCGCCCTCTGTGGAGCTTGGCTTAGGTCTTTGGTCCGGGAAGCTGTGTCAGTTCGAGATACTGCTGCTGCCCAAAGACCTGAGTTCACGGGTCAGTTTCCAGAACCTGAAAGGGCAGACAGTGGAAGATCTGCCTGTCTTCAGCTTACTGGAGAGGCTCCGAGGTCCTTTCAGACTTGCCCAGTCCTGTTGAAGTCGACTTTATGGGAGACACGAAGAGAAGCTGGCCGAAAATATGGCTGCACGGATTGAGGAGAGATGCGAACACATTGATGAGAGATGTTCTGCTACAATAGAGAATACTGGCCTGGAGACAGCTGTAGAGGATTGCAGGCTCGAAAGGCATTCATGAGACATATTGAACCTCGCTGATACTAGCAGAAACATACGGAGGGCCACCGTGGACTGGAGGAAGTTCCTCAATTCTCTGCTCCAAGAACGGGTCCAAGATCTCTGACGTCTAAAGAGAAGAGATGGCAGAGATGATAAAAACGCTCATGTTCTTGAAAGAGGTCAGATAATCCACACGACCCAAGGGGCAATTCCAAGCCATTCAGATCAAAGTGCACCAAGCCCAGGTAAGCCTTTTCCCAGGTTTGGGCCTAGCTATCAAGCACTTGCTCTTCCCTCCCCTCCACTCAGGCATCCATTTTGAGGGATCAGTACCTGAGCTGCAATGAAGCCAGTAAGAGAAGAGCAAGCCCCTCCTAGAATCAGAGTTCCTCTAGCTTCATCCTCTGTGAACAACAGGGAACCCCATAAAGGTCAAATACTCTCGTATGAAATAGATAGGAATTGAATACTTAGCTCCCACAAAGAAACGATGGCCTTCCGCTAGATTCAGCAAATGCTGGGTTCATGTCTTCTCTGGGGTGAAGGGAGTGTGGTAAGTGAGGGGAATCTTTGACTGAACTTGAATCTGTATTAGGCCTCCGTTTTTCAAGACAGTCTAGGTACATATTAGAAGTCAGATAGTGAACGGAACTGTAAAAGTCGCCAATGACATGAAAGACACAGCTTATGTGGACCGTCTTTCAATTGAGTCAAGCCCCCGGGGGCAATCGATCATGGGGGTGCAGACTTGGTTGCATTCAAGTGCTTTACCCAACATGATCGGATGATTAAGCGTTCTCATCACTGATAGAAGAACACCTGGTTCTCAGTAGCCTAGCATAGCTGCAGCAGGGTTCTCATAGCTATAATGCCTCTAGGTTCTTTGGATTCAAAGCTAAATGTATATATTTAGTTCGTTTTCTCTTGTATTTTCCTTGAGAGGGATGTTACACCTTGAAATGCCAACATTGACCAGTAGGTGTCATCGGGAGTAAAGGGCACCACATGCACAAGTGAATCCAAGCTTAGGGGTTATTTCATGTTTCCATTAGTTATTTCATGGTTCCTGTTGGTTTCGGAGGCTTCAACAGTAAAGAGTTGACATGACCCCTTTAAAAGTTCGGACTGCTAGTTTGCATTCTATCTGTCTATGTTTTCCTTAGAGCTGACAAAATGTTACCGAAATTGACAAGTCGGGCTTCTAGGTCGAATTAGTATGTTTCAGAAACTAACTTCATTTTCGTATAACTCCCAAAACATTTATATATATTCTATTAAATTTTTAGAGACTGCAAATGAGAGATCAACACAATGTCAAAACTGGAGTCTTCGGACAATCCCTCCCACCACGGCTGTATAGAAACAAAGAGATAAAAAAAAATCACATTTCTGTGAAATGTATCTGGAAAGTGTTGATTCATCGATGCCCAGTTGACAGAGAAGCAGTGCAACCTGCGCTCACTCGCTCCCATGAACACAGCAATGGAAACATCCACTCACCCAGCCCTTGGCACAGGACACTTGCCGAAGAGAGGCCTGTTACTTCCAAAGACAGGATGAGGCCTCAGAACACCTGGAAGCAGGAGAAGGAAAAGCAGGGAATGGATACCAGTGCATGGTCTGAGCCCTGTTGATGGAGCAGTAAAGGTGAAACTCTCTTTAACTTGGACGCACACTCTCAAGCGGACAGGAGACATGGGATTGAAGGTGATGCGCTGAGTGTTAGAAGAGTGCACAGCAGATGCTTGGCTGACAGAACGCAAAGAATCCAGTGCAAAATATCCCCACAGTTGATTCTGAGACCAAGCTCCGAGCTGCCAAATTTGAGGTAGCAGAGGCAGCGTTCAGGGAGGGATAGGCCTACGGATGATGGCACACGCTGAGTCTCAGGGATCTGGAGTGCGTTGTGGGATGTGGTGGTTCCTATCAAGAGAGCAAACCGACCTGTGACCCCAATGAGCATGCAACCACCCTGGCGCACGCAGTTGAAATTATCGATCTGTCCCATGGCCACACCCAGTGCATCTGCAGGACCAGAGACCAATTTGGCATTTTGCCAATAGAGCATGTGTGGGGCTGAATCAGAGATATTGTGCATCGGGTCTGAGGGATCCAGGGGGCCTTGGGTTTGAATTCAGAATGAAAAGCCTTAGGATCTGCTACATTCATAACCTGGGCTGTGATTATGGTTTGGTTTGAGGCACAGGATGGGCAACAGCTCTGTGGTTGCCTTCGTGCACCCGTGCCACAAGGATGAGAGGACAAGGAAGTGTGGTCCAAGACCACAGCGTGAGAAGAGGAAGGATTTCCTTCAGTTTATCGCTCAAAAGCGGATGCTACATTTTGGATGGCACCGGCACGGTTCGGCAGCGAGGACACCAAGTTCGGGCTGCGGGATCATTCCAGCAGGCCCTGATGTGTGACATCCATAGATATGCTTCCACTGGTGTTTCTGTAGACAGAGAAGCTCTTGGAAGAACTGGTTTCAGTGGGACATTCCCGTGGAACTACAAAGCACAAGCGCACTCACACTCTGCTCTTCTAGAAACACTCCAAAATAACATAGAGTAGAATGCAGAGCTGAGAACATTTAGAAGCTCCATTTCCACCAGAGGAAGTGTCCTGTGCTCTTTCAGATTTGTGAGATAAGCGTAATCAAAATGAGGTTATCCTAATCGAAATAGTATGGGGTGTTCATCACAACAAAGGCAACACCAGCAATTGGAGATAGACCAGACAACACACACAGGAAAAGGACATGGCATCAATGTCTAGGAAAATTTGTCCTCACAGAAATCCCATGCAATTGTGTAGAGCCAAGAGTCTAAAGTTTTCACTTAACCAAGCCCTAGAAGTCTACATTAGATACCCGAAATTACCTGACCAGTAGAGATGAAGAAATACAGTAAAAGGAAAATGAAGTACCATTTTCAGTTCCAAAGAGATTGAAGGCCCTAAAGATAAGCTTTCAGACAACTAGACTGCAAAACGCTCTCCAGAGCAAGTATTGAAAATGGAGGTGAGGGAAACACTGAAGAACAACAGTGTCTCAGAATCACAAAAGGCAGAATACCAGAAAAGGGGAAGAGAAAGCCTAAAGACGAGCTAAATAATATCAGAAAACTCAGTGGATGAGAAAATATCAGGGCTAACATTCCGTCCTAAGCAGACTAGATATTGCAGAGGGACGCGTGAAAGTTTTTGAAGACAGGGGAACAGAAATCCCTCGGTCAGAAGCACACATAGGAAAGCAAGTGCAAACCATTGAAAACATTGCTGTTGAATCCTGGTTTAAGACAAGGCATGAAAGACTAAAATTCGAAAGAGTCCCAGATGGAAAAGCAAGAGATAAAGAAACAAACAATGTTTGAAAATTGATGTGTAGAAAAATCAGACTGAAACTTGCTGAAAGCCAAGATAGAATCATCTAGGCGAATTCAGGAAGTACACAGCGTCCAAAAGAGGTGGAATCCCAATAGACTTAGCAGCAGCTGTATGATCCAAATCAACAAAGTTCATGAGCATCCCAGTGATTTAAAATGCGCCTGGAGGAAAGCAACATAGTCACAAGAGAACCTCCAGAGGGGTTTCAGCTGCTATCTCAGCAGCAATATTGCAGGACAGGGAGGAGTGCCAGGACATAGACCATAGCTTGAATGGCAAAATGCTGCCATCTAGGGTAGCCTATGCCACATGACCACCATTTCTAATAACAGCAGAGCTAGAGAATGCCACAGACCTGCAAATCTTAAAAGAATTCAGCAGTTCGAAACTTATCCTAAAAGAAAGGTTGAGAATTCTCCCCTGAAGGGATAAGCAGCAAGATGAAATGGAAAGAAGAAAACCCTTATTGGAAATGCAAGAAGAGCATGAGTGGAAAAGAAGAAACAAGAAGAAAGCAAGGAGGACATCAAAACCCTAAAGATGGGAGAGGGAAGCAGGAAATCATAGGGGATTGGAAGCACTATCTTAAGGGAGTCAGCTTATATGACTCTCTGTTGGAAGCAAACGGAGAGATGCATGGCCTGACGTGTTTGCAAAACAAACGAGAAGCAGACCAAGAAAGAATCAAACAAACAAACAACACAAAAAGGGTAGGGTAACATGAATATTCAAAAGAAATTACTCAAGGTGATGTCAAGGATCATTCAGTACGCGTCGACCCAGTATCGCGGCTTGAATGTACTCAGCACACCTGTATTCGGAAATCAGAGGCGTGCATTTATATTCGTAAATATTGTTTCATATGAGCATATCGTGACCTAACCCAAATGCCGATTAGGAATCCAATGGATTCCTAGTCCGTGATATAGACTTGCAAGTCTTCCAACAGGATGAATGAATGCCATATTCTACACTACGTCGAGAAGAAATGGCACAAGCCTATAACAAGGAAAAGTAGCTCCGCAAAAGTGTACTAAGATCAAAAGAGACAGGCAGTAAAGTGCACATTGGGGATTGTATCATTCCTAGGAATTTCAGCCCCCTTGAAACAAATGGATAGATGTCCCGTGAATGCGGGTGTTTCAGCAGAAATCAACCGACGGCTATGTATTGCGGGTGTGCCCATATTACAGGAACAATAGTTTCCCTTAGTGGGTCTCTGTGTACTGTGAACTGTTAGAAAGTTTAAAGACGTGTGAAACATTCAACTGAAAATGGACACACTTCCCTCCGTTGCTACAGTGCATACAGATCTGAACAAAAGGAAAGAGGGAAGAACAAAGGCCCATGGGACGCTAGTGGGTAGAATCACATTTACCTTAGGAACCTCTCGTCGGATGCAGCCCCTCCCCCAACACTGACAAGATGCAGCAGCCATTGGGGATGGCAGTTAGCGGTTGGATTCCAGGTGGAATGTTGGTGTGTACCGCGAGGCTTGTTGTGGCTGGTGGATCCTAGGTAACCGGGCAGAGTTCTGTGGGTGGATCAGTGCGATGGAGGGGCTGCCGCCCTCTGTGGAGCTTGGCTTAGGTCTTTGGTCCGGGAAGCTGTGTCAGTTCGAGATACTGCTGCTGCCCAAAGACCTGAGTTCACGGGTCAGTTTCCAGAACCTGAAAGGGCAGACAGTGGAAGATCTGCCTGTCTTCAGCTTACTGGAGAGGCTCCGAGGTCCTTTCAGACTTGCCCAGTCCTGTTGAAGTCGACTTTATGGGAGACACGAAGAGAAGCTGGCCGAAAATATGGCTGCACGGATTGAGGAGAGATGCGAACACATTGATGAGAGATGTTCTGCTACAATAGAGAATACTGGCCTGGAGACAGCTGTAGAGGATTGCAGGCTCGAAAGGCATTCATGAGACATATTGAACCTCGCTGATACTAGCAGAAACATACGGAGGGCCACCGTGGACTGGAGGAAGTTCCTCAATTCTCTGCTCCAAGAACGGGTCCAAGATCTCTGACGTCTAAAGAGAAGAGATGGCAGAGATGATAAAAACGCTCATGTTCTTGAAAGAGGTCAGATAATCCACACGACCCAAGGGGCAATTCCAAGCCATTCAGATCAAAGTGCACCAAGCCCAGGTAAGCCTTTTCCCAGGTTTGGGCCTAGCTATCAAGCACTTGCTCTTCCCTCCCCTCCACTCAGGCATCCATTTTGAGGGATCAGTACCTGAGCTGCAATGAAGCCAGTAAGAGAAGAGCAAGCCCCTCCTAGAATCAGAGTTCCTCTAGCTTCATCCTCTGTGAACAACAGGGAACCCCATAAAGGTCAAATACTCTCGTATGAAATAGATAGGAATTGAATACTTAGCTCCCACAAAGAAACGATGGCCTTCCGCTAGATTCAGCAAATGCTGGGTTCATGTCTTCTCTGGGGTGAAGGGAGTGTGGTAAGTGAGGGGAATCTTTGACTGAACTTGAATCTGTATTAGGCCTCCGTTTTTCAAGACAGTCTAGGTACATATTAGAAGTCAGATAGTGAACGGAACTGTAAAAGTCGCCAATGACATGAAAGACACAGCTTATGTGGACCGTCTTTCAATTGAGTCAAGCCCCCGGGGGCAATCGATCATGGGGGTGCAGACTTGGTTGCATTCAAGTGCTTTACCCAACATGATCGGATGATTAAGCGTTCTCATCACTGATAGAAGAACACCTGGTTCTCAGTAGCCTAGCATAGCTGCAGCAGGCTTCTCATAGCTATAATGCCTCTAGGTTCTTTGGATTCAAAGCTAAATGTATATATTTAGTTCGTTTTCTCTTGTATTTTCCTTGAGAGGGATGTTACACCTTGAAATGCCAACATTGACCAGTAGGTGTCATCGGGAGTAAAGGGCACCACATGCACAAGTGAATCCAAGCTTAGGGGTTATTTCATGTTTCCATTAGTTATTTCATGGTTCCTGTTGGTTTCGGAGGCTTCAACAGTAAAGAGTTGACATGACCCCTTTAAAAGTTCGGACTGCTAGTTTGCATTCTATCTGTCTATGTTTTCCTTAGAGCTGACAAAATGTTACCGAAATTGACAAGTCGGGCTTCTAGGTCGAATTAGTATGTTTCAGAAACTAACTTCATTTTCGTATAACTCCCAAAACATTTATATATATTCTATTAAATTTTTAGAGACTGCAAATGAGAGATCAACACAATGTCAAAACTGGAGTCTTCGGACAATCCCTCCCACCACGGCTGTATAGAAACAAAGAGATAAAAAAAAATCACATTTCTGTGAAATGTATCTGGAAAGTGTTGATTCATCGATGCCCAGTTGACAGAGAAGCAGTGCAACCTGCGCTCACTCGCTCCCATGAACACAGCAATGGAAACATCCACTCACCCAGCCCTTGGCACAGGACACTTGCCGAAGAGAGGCCTGTTACTTCCAAAGACAGGATGAGGCCTCAGAACACCTGGAAGCAGGAGAAGGAAAAGCAGGGAATGGATACCAGTGCATGGTCTGAGCCCTGTTGATGGAGCAGTAAAGGTGAAACTCTCTTTAACTTGGACGCACACTCTCAAGCGGACAGGAGACATGGGATTGAAGGTGATGCGCTGAGTGTTAGAAGAGTGCACAGCAGATGCTTGGCTGACAGAACGCAAAGAATCCAGTGCAAAATATCCCCACAGTTGATTCTGAGACCAAGCTCCGAGCTGCCAAATTTGAGGTAGCAGAGGCAGCGTTCAGGGAGGGATAGGCCTACGGATGATGGCACACGCTGAGTCTCAGGGATCTGGAGTGCGTTGTGGGATGTGGTGGGTCCTATCAAGAGAGCAAACCGACCTGTGACCCCAATGAGCATGCAACCACCCTGGCGCACGCAGTTGAAATTATCGATCTGTCCCATGGCCACACCCAGTGCATCTGCAGGACCAGAGACCAATTTGGCATTTTGCCAATAGAGCATGTGTGGGGCTGAATCAGAGATATTGTGCATCGGGTCTGAGGGATCCAGGGGGCCTTGGGTTTGAATTCAGAATGAAAAGCCTTAGGATCTGCTACATTCATAACCTGGGCTGTGATTATGGTTTGGTTTGAGGCACAGGATGGGCAACAGCTCTGTGGTTGCCTTCGTGCACCCGTGCCACAAGGATGAGAGGACAAGGAAGTGTGGTCCAAGACCACAGCGTGAGAAGAGGAAGGATTTCCTTCAGTTTATCGCTCAAAAGCGGATGCTACATTTTGGATGGCACCGGCACGGTTCGGCAGCGAGGACACCAAGTTCGGGCTGCGGGATCATTCCAGCAGGCCCTGATGTGTGACATCCATAGATATGCTTCCACTGGTGTTTCTGTAGACAGAGAAGCTCTTGGAAGAACTGGTTTCAGTGGGACATTCCCGTGGAACTACAAAGCACAAGCGCACTCACACTCTGCTCTTCTAGAAACACTCCAAAATAACATAGAGTAGAATGCAGAGCTGAGAACATTTAGAAGCTCCATTTCCACCAGAGGAAGTGTCCTGTGCTCTTTCAGATTTGTGAGATAAGCGTAATCAAAATGAGGTTATCCTAATCGAAATAGTATGGGGTGTTCATCACAACAAAGGCAACACCAGCAATTGGAGATAGACCAGACAACACACACAGGAAAAGGACATGGCATCAATGTCTAGGAAAATTTGTCCTCACAGAAATCCCATGCAATTGTGTAGAGCCAAGAGTCTAAAGTTTTCACTTAACCAAGCCCTAGAAGTCTACATTAGATACCCGAAATTACCTGACCAGTAGAGATGAAGAAATACAGTAAAAGGAAAATGAAGTACCATTTTCAGTTCCAAAGAGATTGAAGGCCCTAAAGATAAGCTTTCAGACAACTAGACTGCAAAACGCTCTCCAGAGCAAGTATTGAAAATGGAGGTGAGGGAAACACTGAAGAACAACAGTGTCTCAGAATCACAAAAGGCAGAATACCAGAAAAGGGGAAGAGAAAGCCTAAAGACGAGCTAAATAATATCAGAAAACTCAGTGGATGAGAAAATATCAGGGCTAACATTCCGTCCTAAGCAGACTAGATATTGCAGAGGGACGCGTGAAAGTTTTTGAAGACAGGGGAACAGAAATCCCTCGGTCAGAAGCACACATAGGAAAGCAAGTGCAAACCATTGAAAACATTGCTGTTGAATCCTGGTTTAAGACAAGGCATGAAAGACTAAAATTCGAAAGAGTCCCAGATGGAAAAGCAAGAGATAAAGAAACAAACAATGTTTGAAAATTGATGTGTAGAAAAATCAGACTGAAACTTGCTGAAAGCCAAGATAGAATCATCTAGGCGAATTCAGGAAGTACACAGCGTCCAAAAGAGGTGGAATCCCAATAGACTTAGCAGCAGCTGTATGATCCAAATCAACAAAGTTCATGAGCATCCCAGTGATTTAAAATGCGCCTGGAGGAAAGCAACATAGTCACAAGAGAACCTCCAGAGGGGTTTCAGCTGCTATCTCAGCAGCAATATTGCAGGACAGGGAGGAGTGCCAGGACATAGACCATAGCTTGAATGGCAAAATGCTGCCATCTAGGGTAGCCTATGCCACATGACCACCATTTCTAATAACAGCAGAGCTAGAGAATGCCACAGACCTGCAAATCTTAAAAGAATTCAGCAGTTCGAAACTTATCCTAAAAGAAAGGTTGAGAATTCTCCCCTGAAGGGATAAGCAGCAAGATGAAATGGAAAGAAGAAAACCCTTATTGGAAATGCAAGAAGAGCATGAGTGGAAAAGAAGAAACAAGAAGAAAGCAAGGAGGACATCAAAACCCTAAAGATGGGAGAGGGAAGCCGGAAATCATAGGGGATTGGAAGCACTATCTTAAGGGAGTCAGCTTATATGACTCTCTGTTGGAAGCAAACGGAGAGATGCATGGCCTGACGTGTTTGCAAAACAAACGAGAAGCAGACCAAGAAAGAATCAAACAAACAAACAACACAAAAAGGGTAGGGTAACATGAATATTCAAAAGAAATTACTCAAGGTGATGTCAAGGATCATTCAGTACGCGTCGACCCAGTATCGCGGCTTGAATGTACTCAGCACACCTGTATTCGGAAATCAGAGGCGTGCATTTATATTCGTAAATATTGTTTCATATGAGCATATCGTGACCTAACCCAAATGCCGATTAGGAATCCAATGGATTCCTAGTCCGTGATATAGACTTGCAAGTCTTCCAACAGGATGAATGAATGCCATATTCTACACTACGTCGAGAAGAAATGGCACAAGCCTATAACAAGGAAAAGTAGCTCCGCAAAAGTGTACTAAGATCAAAAGAGACAGGCAGTAAAGTGCACATTGGGGATTGTATCATTCCTAGGAATTTCAGCCCCCTTGAAACAAATGGATAGATGTCCCGTGAATGCGGGTGTTTCAGCAGAAATCAACCGACGGCTATGTATTGCGGGTGTGCCCATATTACAGGAACAATAGTTTCCCTTAGTGGGTCTCTGTGTACTGTGAACTGTTAGAAAGTTTAAAGACGTGTGAAACATTCAACTGAAAATGGACACACTTCCCTCCGTTGCTACAGTGCATACAGATCTGAACAAAAGGAAAGAGGGAAGAACAAAGGCCCATGGGACGCTAGTGGGTAGAATCACATTTACCTTAGGAACCTCTCGTCGGATGCAGCCCCTCCCCCAACACTGACAAGATGCAGCAGCCATTGGGGATGGCAGTTAGCGGTTGGATTCCAGGTGGAATGTTGGTGTGTACCGCGAGGCTTGTTGTGGCTGGTGGATCCTAGGTAACCGGGCAGAGTTCTGTGGGTGGATCAGTGCGATGGAGGGGCTGCCGCCCTCTGTGGAGCTTGGCTTAGGTCTTTGGTCCGGGAAGCTGTGTCAGTTCGAGATACTGCTGCTGCCCAAAGACCTGAGTTCACGGGTCAGTTTCCAGAACCTGAAAGGGCAGACAGTGGAAGATCTGCCTGTCTTCAGCTTACTGGAGAGGCTCCGAGGTCCTTTCAGACTTGCCCAGTCCTGTTGAAGTCGACTTTATGGGAGACACGAAGAGAAGCTGGCCGAAAATATGGCTGCACGGATTGAGGAGAGATGCGAACACATTGATGAGAGATGTTCTGCTACAATAGAGAATACTGGCCTGGAGACAGCTGTAGAGGATTGCAGGCTCGAAAGGCATTCATGAGACATATTGAACCTCGCTGATACTAGCAGAAACATACGGAGGGCCACCGTGGACTGGAGGAAGTTCCTCAATTCTCTGCTCCAAGAACGGGTCCAAGATCTCTGACGTCTAAAGAGAAGAGATGGCAGAGATGATAAAAACGCTCATGTTCTTGAAAGAGGTCAGATAATCCACACGACCCAAGGGGCAATTCCAAGCCATTCAGATCAAAGTGCACCAAGCCCAGGTAAGCCTTTTCCCAGGTTTGGGCCTAGCTATCAAGCACTTGCTCTTCCCTCCCCTCCACTCAGGCATCCATTTTGAGGGATCAGTACCTGAGCTGCAATGAAGCCAGTAAGAGAAGAGCAAGCCCCTCCTAGAATCAGAGTTCCTCTAGCTTCATCCTCTGTGAACAACAGGGAACCCCATAAAGGTCAAATACTCTCGTATGAAATAGATAGGAATTGAATACTTAGCTCCCACAAAGAAACGATGGCCTTCCGCTAGATTCAGCAAATGCTGGGTTCATGTCTTCTCTGGGGTGAAGGGAGTGTGGTAAGTGAGGGGAATCTTTGACTGAACTTGAATCTGTATTAGGCCTCCGTTTTTCAAGACAGTCTAGGTACATATTAGAAGTCAGATAGTGAACGGAACTGTAAAAGTCGCCAATGACATGAAAGACACAGCTTATGTGGACCGTCTTTCAATTGAGTCAAGCCCCCGGGGGCAATCGATCATGGGGGTGCAGACTTGGTTGCATTCAAGTGCTTTACCCAACATGATCGGATGATTAAGCGTTCTCATCACTGATAGAAGAACACCTGGTTCTCAGTAGCCTAGCATAGCTGCAGCAGGGTTCTCATAGCTATAATGCCTCTAGGTTCTTTGGATTCAAAGCTAAATGTATATATTTAGTTCGTTTTCTCTTGTATTTTCCTTGAGAGGGATGTTACACCTTGAAATGCCAACATTGACCAGTAGGTGTCATCGGGAGTAAAGGGCACCACATGCACAAGTGAATCCAAGCTTAGGGGTTATTTCATGTTTCCATTAGTTATTTCATGGTTCCTGTTGGTTTCGGAGGCTTCAACAGTAAAGAGTTGACATGACCCCTTTAAAAGTTCGGACTGCTAGTTTGCATTCTATCTGTCTATGTTTTCCTTAGAGCTGACAAAATGTTACCGAAATTGACAAGTCGGGCTTCTAGGTCGAATTAGTATGTTTCAGAAACTAACTTCATTTTCGTATAACTCCCAAAACATTTATATATATTCTATTAAATTTTTAGAGACTGCAAATGAGAGATCAACACAATGTCAAAACTGGAGTCTTCGGACAATCCCTCCCACCACGGCTGTATAGAAACAAAGAGATAAAAAAAAATCACATTTCTGTGAAATGTATCTGGAAAGTGTTGATTCATCGATGCCCAGTTGACAGAGAAGCAGTGCAACCTGCGCTCACTCGCTCCCATGAACACAGCAATGGAAACATCCACTCACCCAGCCCTTGGCACAGGACACTTGCCGAAGAGAGGCCTGTTACTTCCAAAGACAGGATGAGGCCTCAGAACACCTGGAAGCAGGAGAAGGAAAAGCAGGGAATGGATACCAGTGCATGGTCTGAGCCCTGTTGATGGAGCAGTAAAGGTGAAACTCTCTTTAACTTGGACGCACACTCTCAAGCGGACAGGAGACATGGGATTGAAGGTGATGCGCTGAGTGTTAGAAGAGTGCACAGCAGATGCTTGGCTGACAGAACGCAAAGAATCCAGTGCAAAATATCCCCACAGTTGATTCTGAGACCAAGCTCCGAGCTGCCAAATTTGAGGTAGCAGAGGCAGCGTTCAGGGAGGGATAGGCCTACGGATGATGGCACACGCTGAGTCTCAGGGATCTGGAGTGCGTTGTGGGATGTGGTGGTTCCTATCAAGAGAGCAAACCGACCTGTGACCCCAATGAGCATGCAACCACCCTGGCGCACGCAGTTGAAATTATCGATCTGTCCCATGGCCACACCCAGTGCATCTGCAGGACCAGAGACCAATTTGGCATTTTGCCAATAGAGCATGTGTGGGGCTGAATCAGAGATATTGTGCATCGGGTCTGAGGGATCCAGGGGGCCTTGGGTTTGAATTCAGAATGAAAAGCCTTAGGATCTGCTACATTCATAACCTGGGCTGTGATTATGGTTTGGTTTGAGGCACAGGATGGGCAACAGCTCTGTGGTTGCCTTCGTGCACCCGTGCCACAAGGATGAGAGGACAAGGAAGTGTGGTCCAAGACCACAGCGTGAGAAGAGGAAGGATTTCCTTCAGTTTATCGCTCAAAAGCGGATGCTACATTTTGGATGGCACCGGCACGGTTCGGCAGCGAGGACACCAAGTTCGGGCTGCGGGATCATTCCAGCAGGCCCTGATGTGTGACATCCATAGATATGCTTCCACTGGTGTTTCTGTAGACAGAGAAGCTCTTGGAAGAACTGGTTTCAGTGGGACATTCCCGTGGAACTACAAAGCACAAGTGCACTCACACTCTGCTCTTCTAGAAACACTCCAAAATAACATAGAGTAGAATGCAGAGCTGAGAACATTTAGAAGCTCCATTTCCACCAGAGGAAGTGTCCTGTGCTCTTTCAGATTTGTGAGATAAGCGTAATCAAAATGAGGTTATCCTAATCGAAATAGTATGGGGTGTTCATCACAACAAAGGCAACACCAGCAATTGGAGATAGACCAGACAACACACACAGGAAAAGGACATGGCATCAATGTCTAGGAAAATTTGTCCTCACAGAAATCCCATGCAATTGTGTAGAGCCAAGAGTCTAAAGTTTTCACTTAACCAAGCCCTAGAAGTCTACATTAGATACCCGAAATTACCTGACCAGTAGAGATGAAGAAATACAGTAAAAGGAAAATGAAGTACCATTTTCAGTTCCAAAGAGATTGAAGGCCCTAAAGATAAGCTTTCAGACAACTAGACTGCAAAACGCTCTCCAGAGCAAGTATTGAAAATGGAGGTGAGGGAAACACTGAAGAACAACAGTGTCTCAGAATCACAAAAGGCAGAATACCAGAAAAGGGGAAGAGAAAGCCTAAAGACGAGCTAAATAATATCAGAAAACTCAGTGGATGAGAAAATATCAGGGCTAACATTCCGTCCTAAGCAGACTAGATATTGCAGAGGGACGCGTGAAAGTTTTTGAAGACAGGGGAACAGAAATCCCTCGGTCAGAAGCACACATAGGAAAGCAAGTGCAAACCATTGAAAACATTGCTGTTGAATCCTGGTTTAAGACAAGGCATGAAAGACTAAAATTCGAAAGAGTCCCAGATGGAAAAGCAAGAGATAAAGAAACAAACAATGTTTGAAAATTGATGTGTAGAAAAATCAGACTGAAACTTGCTGAAAGCCAAGATAGAATCATCTAGGCGAATTCAGGAAGTACACAGCGTCCAAAAGAGGTGGAATCCCAATAGACTTAGCAGCAGCTGTATGATCCAAATCAACAAAGTTCATGAGCATCCCAGTGATTTAAAATGCGCCTGGAGGAAAGCAACATAGTCACAAGAGAACCTCCAGAGGGGTTTCAGCTGCTATCTCAGCAGCAATATTGCAGGACAGGGAGGAGTGCCAGGACATAGACCATAGCTTGAATGGCAAAATGCTGCCATCTAGGGTAGCCTATGCCACATGACCACCATTTCTAATAACAGCAGAGCTAGAGAATGCCACAGACCTGCAAATCTTAAAAGAATTCAGCAGTTCGAAACTTATCCTAAAAGAAAGGTTGAGAATTCTCCCCTGAAGGGATAAGCAGCAAGATGAAATGGAAAGAAGAAAACCCTTATTGGAAATGCAAGAAGAGCATGAGTGGAAAAGAAGAAACAAGAAGAAAGCAAGGAGGACATCAAAACCCTAAAGATGGGAGAGGGAAGCAGGAAATCATAGGGGATTGGAAGCACTATCTTAAGGGAGTCAGCTTATATGACTCTCTGTTGGAAGCAAACGGAGAGATGCATGGCCTGACGTGTTTGCAAAACAAACGAGAAGCAGACCAAGAAAGAATCAAACAAACAAACAACACAAAAAGGGTAGGGTAACATGAATATTCAAAAGAAATTACTCAAGGTGATGTCAAGGATCATTCAGTACGCGTCGACCCAGTATCGCGGCTTGAATGTACTCAGCACACCTGTATTCGGAAATCAGAGGCGTGCATTTATATTCGTAAATATTGTTTCATATGAGCATATCGTGACCTAACCCAAATGCCGATTAGGAATCCAATGGATTCCTAGTCCGTGATATAGACTTGCAAGTCTTCCAACAGGATGAATGAATGCCATATTCTACACTACGTCGAGAAGAAATGGCACAAGCCTATAACAAGGAAAAGTAGCTCCGCAAAAGTGTACTAAGATCAAAAGAGACAGGCAGTAAAGTGCACATTGGGGATTGTATCATTCCTAGGAATTTCAGCCCCCTTGAAACAAATGGATAGATGTCCCGTGAATGCGGGTGTTTCAGCAGAAATCAACCGACGGCTATGTATTGCGGGTGTGCCCATATTACAGGAACAATAGTTTCCCTTAGTGGGTCTCTGTGTACTGTGAACTGTTAGAAAGTTTAAAGACGTGTGAAACATTCAACTGAAAATGGACACACTTCCCTCCGTTGCTACAGTGCATACAGATCTGAACAAAAGGAAAGAGGGAAGAACAAAGGCCCATGGGACGCTAGTGGGTAGAATCACATTTACCTTAGGAACCTCTCGTCGGATGCAGCCCCTCCCCCAACACTGACAAGATGCAGCAGCCATTGGGGATGGCAGTTAGCGGTTGGATTCCAGGTGGAATGTTGGTGTGTACCGCGAGGCTTGTTGTGGCTGGTGGATCCTAGGTAACCGGGCAGAGTTCTGTGGGTGGATCAGTGCGATGGAGGGGCTGCCGCCCTCTGTGGAGCTTGGCTTAGGTCTTTGGTCCGGGAAGCTGTGTCAGTTCGAGATACTGCTGCTGCCCAAAGACCTGAGTTCACGGGTCAGTTTCCAGAACCTGAAAGGGCAGACAGTGGAAGATCTGCCTGTCTTCAGCTTACTGGAGAGGCTCCGAGGTCCTTTCAGACTTGCCCAGTCCTGTTGAAGTCGACTTTATGGGAGACACGAAGAGAAGCTGGCCGAAAATATGGCTGCACGGATTGAGGAGAGATGCGAACACATTGATGAGAGATGTTCTGCTACAATAGAGAATACTGGCCTGGAGACAGCTGTAGAGGATTGCAGGCTCGAAAGGCATTCATGAGACATATTGAACCTCGCTGATACTAGCAGAAACATACGGAGGGCCACCGTGGACTGGAGGAAGTTCCTCAATTCTCTGCTCCAAGAACGGGTCCAAGATCTCTGACGTCTAAAGAGAAGAGATGGCAGAGATGATAAAAACGCTCATGTTCTTGAAAGAGGTCAGATAATCCACACGACCCAAGGGGCAATTCCAAGCCATTCAGATCAAAGTGCACCAAGCCCAGGTAAGCCTTTTCCCAGGTTTGGGCCTAGCTATCAAGCACTTGCTCTTCCCTCCCCTCCACTCAGGCATCCATTTTGAGGGATCAGTACCTGAGCTGCAATGAAGCCAGTAAGAGAAGAGCAAGCCCCTCCTAGAATCAGAGTTCCTCTAGCTTCATCCTCTGTGAACAACAGGGAACCCCATAAAGGTCAAATACTCTCGTATGAAATAGATAGGAATTGAATACTTAGCTCCCACAAAGAAACGATGGCCTTCCGCTAGATTCAGCAAATGCTGGGTTCATGTCTTCTCTGGGGTGAAGGGAGTGTGGTAAGTGAGGGGAATCTTTGACTGAACTTGAATCTGTATTAGGCCTCCGTTTTTCAAGACAGTCTAGGTACATATTAGAAGTCAGATAGTGAACGGAACTGTAAAAGTCGCCAATGACATGAAAGACACAGCTTATGTGGACCGTCTTTCAATTGAGTCAAGCCCCCGGGGGCAATCGATCATGGGGGTGCAGACTTGGTTGCATTCAAGTGCTTTACCCAACATGATCGGATGATTAAGCGTTCTCATCACTGATAGAAGAACACCTGGTTCTCAGTAGCCTAGCATAGCTGCAGCAGGGTTCTCATAGCTATAATGCCTCTAGGTTCTTTGGATTCAAAGCTAAATGTATATATTTAGTTCGTTTTCTCTTGTATTTTCCTTGAGAGGGATGTTACACCTTGAAATGCCAACATTGACCAGTAGGTGTCATCGGGAGTAAAGGGCACCACATGCACAAGTGAATCCAAGCTTAGGGGTTATTTCATGTTTCCATTAGTTATTTCATGGTTCCTGTTGGTTTCGGAGGCTTCAACAGTAAAGAGTTGACATGACCCCTTTAAAAGTTCGGACTGCTAGTTTGCATTCTATCTGTCTATGTTTTCCTTAGAGCTGACAAAATGTTACCGAAATTGACAAGTCGGGCTTCTAGGTCGAATTAGTATGTTTCAGAAACTAACTTCATTTTCGTATAACTCCCAAAACATTTATATATATTCTATTAAATTTTTAGAGACTGCAAATGAGAGATCAACACAATGTCAAAACTGGAGTCTTCGGACAATCCCTCCCACCACGGCTGTATAGAAACAAAGAGATAAAAAAAAATCACATTTCTGTGAAATGTATCTGGAAAGTGTTGATTCATCGATGCCCAGTTGACAGAGAAGCAGTGCAACCTGCGCTCACTCGCTCCCATGAACACAGCAATGGAAACATCCACTCACCCAGCCCTTGGCACAGGACACTTGCCGAAGAGAGGCCTGTTACTTCCAAAGACAGGATGAGGCCTCAGAACACCTGGAAGCAGGAGAAGGAAAAGCAGGGAATGGATACCAGTGCATGGTCTGAGCCCTGTTGATGGAGCAGTAAAGGTGAAACTCTCTTTAACTTGGACGCACACTCTCAAGCGGACAGGAGACATGGGATTGAAGGTGATGCGCTGAGTGTTAGAAGAGTGCACAGCAGATGCTTGGCTGACAGAACGCAAAGAATCCAGTGCAAAATATCCCCACAGTTGATTCTGAGACCAAGCTCCGAGCTGCCAAATTTGAGGTAGCAGAGGCAGCGTTCAGGGAGGGATAGGCCTACGGATGATGGCACACGCTGAGTCTCAGGGATCTGGAGTGCGTTGTGGGATGTGGTGGGTCCTATCAAGAGAGCAAACCGACCTGTGACCCCAATGAGCATGAAACCACCCTGGCGCACGCAGTTGAAATTATCGATCTGTCCCATGGCCACACCCAGTGCATCTGCAGGACCAGAGACCAATTTGGCATTTTGCCAATAGAGCATGTGTGGGGCTGAATCAGAGATATTGTGCATCGGGTCTGAGGGATCCAGGGGGCCTTGGGTTTGAATTCAGAATGAAAAGCCTTAGGATCTGCTACATTCATAACCTGGGCTGTGATTATGGTTTGGTTTGAGGCACAGGATGGGCAACAGCTCTGTGGTTGCCTTCGTGCACCCGTGCCACAAGGATGAGAGGACAAGGAAGTGTGGTCCAAGACCACAGCGTGAGAAGAGGAAGGATTTCCTTCAGTTTATCGCTCAAAAGCGGATGCTATATTTTGGATGGCACCGGCACGGTTCGGCAGCGAGGACACCAAGTTCGGGCTGCGGGATCATTCCAGCAGGCCCTGATGTGTGACATCCATAGATATGCTTCCACTGGTGTTTCTGTAGACAGAGAAGCTCTTGGAAGAACTGGTTTCAGTGGGACATTCCGTGGAACTACAAAGCACAAGCGCACTCACACTCTGCTCTTCTAGAAACACTCCAAAATAACATAGAGTAGAATGCAGAGCTGAGAACATTTAGAAGCTCCATTTCCACCAGAGGAAGTGTCCTGTGCTCTTTCAGATTTCTGAGATAAGCGTAATCAAAATGAGGTTATCCTAATCGAAATAGTATGGGGTGTTCATCACAACAAAGGCAACACCAGCAATTGGAGATAGACCAGACAACACACACAGGAACAGGACACGGCATCAATGTCTAGGAAAATTTGTCCTCACAGAAATCCCATGCAATCGTGTAGAGTCAAGAGTCTAAACTTTTCACTTAACCAAGCCCTAGAAGTCTACATTAGATACCTGAAATTACCTGACCAGTAGAGATGAAGAAATACAGTAAAAGGAAAAGGAAGTACCATTTTCAGTTCCAAAGAGATTGAAGGCCCTAAAGATAAGCTTTCAGACAACTAGACTGCAAAACGCTCTCCAGAGCAAGTATTGAAAATGGAGGTGAGGGAAACACTGAAGAACAACAGTGTCTCAGAATCACAAAAGGCAGAATACCAGAAAAGGGGAAGAGAAAGCCTAAAGATGAGCCAAATAATATCAGAAAACTCAGTGGATGAGAAAATATCAGGGCTAACATTCCATCCTAAGCAGACTAGATATTGCAGAGGGATGCGTGAATGACTTTGAAGACAGGGGAACAGACATCCCTCGGTCAGAAGCACACATAGGAAAGCAAGTGCAAACCAATGAAAACATCACTGTTTAATCCTGGTTTATGACAGGCATGAAAGACAAAAATTCGAAAGAGTCCCAGATGGAAAAGCAAGAGATAAATAAACAAACAATGTTTGAAAAGTTATGTGTAGAAAAATCAGACTGAAACTTGCTGAAAGCCAAGATAGAATCATCTAGGCGAATTCAGGAAGTACACAGCGTCCAAAAGAGGTGGAATCCCAATAGACTTAGCAGCAGCTGTATGATCCAAATCAACAAAGTTCATGAGCATCCCAGTGATTTAAAATGCGCCTGGAGGAAAGCAACATAGTCACAAGAGAACCTCCAGAGGGGTTTCAGCTGCTATCTCAGCAGCAATATTGCAGGACAGGGAGGAGTGCCAGGACATAGACCATAGCTTGAATGGCAAAATGCTGCCATCTAGGGTAGCCTATGCCACATGACCACCATTACTAATAACAGCAGAGCTAGAGAATGCCACAGACCTGCAAATCTTAAAAGAATTCAGCAGTTCGAAACTTATCCTAAAAGAAAGGTTGAGAATTCTCCCCTGAAGGGATAAGCAGCAAGATGAAATGGAAAGAAGAAAACCCTTATTGGAAATGCAAGAAGAGCATGAGTGGAAAAGAAGAAACAAGAAGAAAGCAAGGAGGACATCAAAACCCTAAAGATGGGAGAGGGAAGCAGGAAATCATAGGGGATTGGAAGCACTATCTTAAGGGAGTCAGCTTATATGACTCTCTGTTGGAAGCAAACGGAGAGATGCATGGCCTGACGTGTTTGCAAAACAAACGAGAAGCAGACCAAGAAAGAATCAAACAAACAAACAACACAAAAAGGGTAGGGTAACATGAATATTCAAAAGAAATTACTCAAGGTGATGTCAAGGATCATTCAGTACGCATCGACCCAGTATCGCGGCTTGAATGTACTCAGCACACCTGTATTCAGAAATCAGAGGCGTGCATTTATATTCGTAAATATTGTTTCATATGAGCATATCGTGACCTTACCAAAATGCCGATTAGGAATCCAATGGATTCCTAGTCCGTGATATAGACTTGCAAGTCTTCCAACAGGATGAATGAATGCCATATTCTACACTACGTCGAGAAGAAATGGCACAAGCCTATAACAAGGAAAAGTAGCTCCGCAAAAGTGTACTAAGATCAAAAGAGACAGGCAGTAAAGTGCACATTGGGGATTGTATCATTCCTAGGAATTTCAGCCCCCTTGAAACAAATGGATAGATGTCCCGTGAATGCGGGTGTTTCAGCAGAAATCAACCGACGGCTATGTATTGCGGGTGTGCCCATATTACAGGAACAATAGTTTCCCTTAGTGGGTCTCTGTGTACTGTGAACTGTTAGAAAGTTTAAAGACGTGTGAAACATTCAACTGAAAATGGACACACTTCCCTCCGTTGCTACAGTGCATACAGATCTGAACAAAAGGAAAGAGGGAAGAACAAAGGCCCATGGGACGCTAGTGGGTAGAATCACATTTACCTTAGGAACCTCTCGTCGGATGCAGCCCCTCCCCCAACACTGACAAGATGCAGCAGCCATTGGGGATGGCAGTTAGCGGTTGGATTCCAGGTGGAATGTTGATGTGTACCGCGAGGCTTGTTGTGGCTGGTGGATCCTAGGTAACCGGGCAGAGTTCTGTGGGTGGATCAGTGCGATGGAGGGGCTGCCGCCCTCTGTGGAGCTTGGCTTAGGTCTTTGGTCCGGGAAGCTGTGTCAGTTCGAGATACTGCTGCTGCCCAAAGACCTGAGTTCACGGGTCAGTTTCCAGAACCTGAAAGGGCAGACAGTGGAAGATCTGCCTGTCTTCAGCTTACTGGAGAGGCTCCGAGGTCCTTTCAGACTTGCCCAGTCCTGTTGAAGTCGATTTTATGGGAGACACGAAGAGAAGCTGGCCGAAAATATGGCTGCACGGATTGAGGAGAGATGCGAACACATTGATGAGAGATGTTCTGCTACAATAGAGAATACTGGCCTGGAGACAGCTGTAGAGGATAGCAGGCTCGAAAGGCATTCATGAGACATATTGAACCTCGCTGATACTAGCAGAAACATACGGAGGGCCACCGTGGACTGGAGGAAGTTCCTCAATTCTCTGCTCCAAGAACGGGTCCAAGATCTCTGACGTCTAAAGAGAAGAGATGGCAGAGATGATAAAAACGCTCATGTTCTTGAAAGAGGTCAGATAATCCACACGACCCAAGGGGCAATTCCAAGCCATTCAGATCAAAGTGCACCAAGCCCAGGTAAGCCTTTTCCCAGCTTTGGGCCTAGCTATCAAGCACTTGCTCTTCCCTCCCCTCCACTCAGGCATCCATTTTGAGGGATCAGTACCTGAGCTGCAATGAAGCCAGTAAGAGAAGAGCAAGCCCCTCCTAAAATCAGAGTTCCTCTAGCTTCATCCTCTGTGAACAACAGGGAACTTCATAAAGGTCAAACACTCTCGTATGAAAGAGATAGGAATTGAATACTTAGCTCCCACAAAGAAACGATGGCCTTCCGCTAGATTCAGCAAATGCTGGGTTCATGTCTTCTCTGGGGTGAAGGGAGTGTGGTAAGTGAGGGGAATCTTTGACTGAACTTGAATCTGTATTAGGCCTCCGTTTTTCAAGACAGTCTAGGTACATATTAGAAGTCAGATAGTGAACTGAACTGTAAAATTCGCCAATGACATGAAAGACACAGCTTATGTGGACCGTCTTTCAATTAAGTCAAGCCCCCGGGGGCAATCTATCATAGGGGTGCAGACTTGGTTGCATTCAAGTGCTTTACCCAACATGATCGGATGATTAAGCGTTCTCATCACTGATAGAAGAACACCTGGTTCTCAGTAGCCTAGCATAGCTGCAGCAGGGTTCTCATAGCTATAATGCCTCTAGGTTCTTTGGATTCAAAGCTAAATGTATATATTTAGTTCGTTTTCTCTTGTATTTTCCTTGAGAGGGATGTTACACCTTGAAATGCCAACATTGACCAGTAGGTGTCTTCGGGAGTAAAGGGCACCACATGCACAAGTGAATCCAAGCTTAGGGGTTATTTCATGTTTCCATTAGTTATTTCATGGTTCCTGTTGGTTTCGGAGGCTTCAACAGTAAAGAGTTGACATGACCCCTTTAAAAGTTCGGACTGCTAGTTTGCATTCTATCTGTCTATGTTTTCCTTAGAGCTGACAAAATGTTACCGAAATTGACAAGTCGGGCTTCTAGGTCGAATTAGTATGTTTCAGAAACTAACTTCATTTTCGTATAACTCCCAAAACATTTATATATATTCTATTAAATTTTTAGAGACTGCAAATGAGAGATCAACACAATGTCAAAACTGGAGTCTTCGGACAATCCCTCCCACCACGGCTGTATAGAAACAAAGAGATAAAAAAAAATCACATTTCTGTGAAATGTATCTGGAAAGTGTTGATTCATCGATGCCCAGTTGACAGAGAAGCAGTGCAACCTGCGCTCACTCGCTCCCATGAACACAGCAATGGAAACATCCACTCACCCAGCCCTTGGCACAGGACACTTGCCGAAGAGAGGCCTGTTACTTCCAAAGACAGGATGAGGCCTCAGAACACCTGGAAGCAGGAGAAGGAAAAGCAGGGAATGGATACCAGTGCATGGTCTGAGCCCTGTTGATGGAGCAGTAAAGGTGAAACTCTCTTTAACTTGGACGCACACTCTCAAGCGGACAGGAGACATGGGATTGAAGGTGATGCGCTGAGTGTTAGAAGAGTGCACAGCAGATGCTTGGCTGACAGAACGCAAAGAATCCAGTGCTAAATATCCCCACAGTTGATTCTGAGACCAAGCTCCAAGCTGCCAAATTTGAGGTAGCAGAGGCAGCGTTCAGGGAGGGATAGGCCTACGGATGATGGCACACGCTGAGTCTCAGGGATCTGGAGTGCGTTGTGGGATGTGGTGGGTCCTATCAAGAGAGCAAACCGACCTGTGACCCCAATGAGCATGCAACCACCCTGGCGCACGCAGTTGAAATTATCGATCTGTCCCATGGCCACACCCAGTGCATCTGCAGGACCAGAGACCAATTTGGCATTTTGCCAATAGAGCATGTGTGGGGCTGAATCAGAGATATTGTGCATCGGGTCTGAGGGATCCAGGGGGCCTTGGGTTTGAATTCAGAATGAAAAGCCTTAGGATCTGCTACATTCAAAACCTGGGCTGTGATTATGGTTTGGTTTGAGGCACAGGATGTGCAACAGCTCTGTGGTTGCCTTCGTGCACCCGTACCACAAGTATGAGAGGACAAGGAAGTGTGGTCCAAGACCACAGCGTGAGAAGAGGAAGGATTTCCTTCAGTTTATCGCTCAAAAGCGGATGCTACATTTTGGATGGCACCGGCACGGTTCGGCAGCGAGGACACCAAGTTCGGGCTGCGGGATCATTCCAGCAGGCCCTGATGTGTGACATCCATAGATATGCTTCCACTGGTGTTTCTGTAGACAGAGAAGCTCTTGGAAGAACTGGTTTCAGTGGGACATTCCCGTGGCACTACAAAGCACAAGCGCACTCACACTCTGCTCTTCTGGAAACACTCCAAAATAACATAGAGTAGAATGCAGAGCTGAGAACCTTTAGAAGCTCCATTTCCACCAGAGGAAGTGTCCTGTGCTCTTTCAGATTTGTGAGATAAGCGTAATCAAAATGAGGTTATCCTAATCGAAATAGTATGGGGTGTTCATCACAACAAAGGCAACACCAGCAATTGGAGATAGACCAGACAACACACACAGGAAAAGGACATGGCATCAATGTCTAGGAAAATTTGTCCTCACAGAAATCCCATGCAATTGTGTAGAGCCAAGAGTCTAAAGTTTTCACTTAACCAAGCCCTAGAAGTCTACATTAGATACCCGAAATTACCTGACCAGTAGAGATGAAGAAATACAGTAAAAGGAAAATGAAGTACCATTTTCAGTTCCAAAGAGATTGAAGGCCCTAAAGATAAGCTTTCAGACAACTAGACTGCAAAACGCTCTCCAGAGCAAGTATTGAAAATGGAGGTGAGGGAAACACTGAAGAACAACAGTGTCTCAGAATCACAAAAGGCAGAATACCAGAAAAGGGGAAGAGAAAGCCTAAAGACGAGCTAAATAATATCAGAAAACTCAGTGGATGAGAAAATATCAGGGCTAACATTCCGTCCTAAGCAGACTAGATATTGCAGAGGGACGCGTGAAAGTTTTTGAAGACAGGGGAACAGAAATCCCTCGGTCAGAAGCACACATAGGAAAGCAAGTGCAAACCATTGAAAACATTGCTGTTGAATCCTGGTTTAAGACAAGGCATGAAAGACTAAAATTCGAAAGAGTCCCAGATGGAAAAGCAAGAGATAAAGAAACAAACAATGTTTGAAAATTGATGTGTAGAAAAATCAGACTGAAACTTGCTGAAAGCCAAGATAGAATCATCTAGGCGAATTCAGGAAGTACACAGCGTCCAAAAGAGGTGGAATCCCAATAGACTTAGCAGCAGCTGTATGATCCAAATCAACAAAGTTCATGAGCATCCCAGTGATTTAAAATGCGCCTGGAGGAAAGCAACATAGTCACAAGAGAACCTCCAGAGGGGTTTCAGCTGCTATCTCAGCAGCAATATTGCAGGACAGGGAGGAGTGCCAGGACATAGACCATAGCTTGAATGGCAAAATGCTGCCATCTAGGGTAGCCTATGCCACATGACCACCATTACTAATAACAGCAGAGCTAGAGAATGCCACAGACCTGCAAATCTTAAAAGAATTCAGCAGTTCGAAACTTATCCTAAAAGAAAGGTTGAGAATTCTCCCCTGAAGGGATAAGCAGCAAGATGAAATGGAAAGAAGAAAACCCTTATTGGAAATGCAAGAAGAGCATGAGTGGAAAAGAAGAAACAAGAAGAAAGCAAGGAGGACATCAAAACCCTAAAGATGGGAGAGGGAAGCAGGAAATCATAGGGGATTGGAAGCACTATCTTAAGGGAGTCAGCTTATATGACTCTCTGTTGGAAGCAAACGGAGAGATGCATGGCCTGACGTGTTTGCAAAACAAACGAGAAGCAGACCAAGAAAGAATCAAACAAACAAACAACACAAAAAGGGTAGGGTAACATGAATATTCAAAAGAAATTACTCAAGGTGATGTCAAGGATCATTCAGTACGCGTCGACCCAGTATCGCGGCTTGAATGTACTCAGCACACCTGTATTCGGAAATCAGAGGCGTGCATTTATATTCGTAAATATTGTTTCATATGAGCATATCGTGACCTAACCCAAATGCCGATTAGGAATCCAATGGATTCCTAGTCCGTGATATAGACTTGCAAGTCTTCCAACAGGATGAATGAATGCCATATTCTACACTACGTCGAGAAGAAATGGCACAAGCCTATAACAAGGAAAAGTAGCTCCGCAAAAGTGTACTAAGATCAAAAGAGACAGGCAGTAAAGTGCACATTGGGGATTGTATCATTCCTAGGAATTTCAGCCCCCTTGAAACAAATGGATAGATGTCCCGTGAATGCGGGTGTTTCAGCAGAAATCAACCGACGGCTATGTATTGCGGGTGTGCCCATATTACAGGAACAATAGTTTCCCTTAGTGGGTCTCTGTGTACTGTGAATTGTTAGAAAGTTTAAAGACGTGTGAAACATTCAACTGAAAATGGACACACTTCCCTCCGTTGCTACAGTGCATACAGATCTGAACAAAAGGAAAGAGGGAGGAACAAAGGCCCATGGGACCCTAGTGGGTAGAATCACATTTACCTTAGGAACCTCTCGTCGGATGCAGCCCCTCCCCCAACACTGACAAGATGCAGCAGCCATTGGGGATGGCAGTTAGCGGTTGGATTCCAGGTGGAATGTTGGTGTGTACCGCGAGGCTTGTTGTGGCTGGTGGATCCTAGGTAACCGGGCAGAGTTCTGTGGGTGGATCAGTGCGATGGAGGGGCTGCCGCCCTCTGTGGAGCTTGGCTTAGGTCTTTGGTCCGGGAAGCTGTGTCAGTTCGAGATACTGCTGCTGCCCAAAGACCTGAGTTCACGGGTCAGTTTCCAGAACCTGAAAGGGCAGACAGTGGAAGATCTGCCTTTCTTCAGCTTACTGGAGAGGCTCCGAGGTCCTTTCAGACTTGCCCAGTCCTGTTGAAGTCGACTTTATGGGAGACACGAAGAGAAGCTGGCCGAAAATATGGCTGCACGGATTGAGGAGAGATGCGAACACATTGATGAGAGATGTTCTGCTACAATAGAGAATACTGGCCTGGAGACAGCTGTAGAGGATTGCAGGCTCGAAAGGCATTCATGAGACATATTGAACCTCGCTGATACTAGCAGAAACATACGGAGGGCCACCGTGGACTGGAGGAAGTTCCTCAATTCTCTGCTCCAAGAACGGGTCCAAGATCTCTGACGTCTAAAGAGAAGAGATGGCAGAGATGATAAAAACGCTCATGTTCTTGAAAGAGGTCAGATAATCCACACGACCCAAGGGGCAATTCCAAGCCATTCAGATCAAAGTGCACCAAGCCCAGGTAAGCCTTTTCCCAGGTTTGGGCCTAGCTATCAAGCACTTGCTCTTCCCTCCCCTCCACTCAGGCATCCATTTTGAGGGATCAGTACCTGAGCTGCAATGAAGCCAGTAAGAGAAGAGCAAGCCCCTCCTAGAATCAGAGTTCCTCTAGCTTCATCCTCTGTGAACAACAGGGAACCCCATAAAGGTCAAATACTCTCGTATGAAATAGATAGGAATTGAATACTTAGCTCCCACAAAGAAACGATGGCCTTCCGCTAGATTCAGCAAATGCTGGGTTCATGTCTTCTCTGGGGTGAAGGGAGTGTGGTAAGTGAGGGGAATCTTTGACTGAACTTGAATCTGTATAAGGCCTCCGTTTTTCAAGACAGTCTAGGTAAATATTAGAAGTCAGATAGTGAACGGAACTGTAAAAGTCGCCAATGACATGAAAGACACAGCTTATGTGGACCGTCTTTCAATTGAGTCAAGCCCCCGGGGGCAATCGATCATGGGGGTGCAGACTTGGTTGCATTCAAGTGCTTTACCCAACATGATTGGATGATTAAGCGTTGTCATCACTGATAGAAGAACACCTGGTTCTCAGTAGCCTAGCATAGCTGCAGCAGGCTTCTCATAGCTATAATGCCTCTAGGTTCTTTGGATTCAAAGCTAAATGTATATATTTAGTTCGTTTCCTCTTGTATTTTCCTTGAGAGGGATGTTACACCTTGAAATGCCAACATTGACCAGTAGGTGTCATCGGGAGTAAAGGGCACCACATGCACAAGTGAATCCAAGCTTGGGGGTTATTTCATGTTTCCATTAGTTATTTCATGGTTCCTGTTGGTTTCGGAGGCTTCAACAGTAAAGAGTTGACATGACCCCTTTAAAAGTTCGGACTGCTAGTTTGCATTCTATCTGTCTATGTTTTCCTTAGAGCTGACAAAATGTTACCGAAATTGACAAGTCGGGCTTCTAGGTCGAATTAGTATGTTTCAGAAACTAACTTCATTTTCGTATAACTCCCAAAACATTTATATATATTCTATTAAATTTTTAGAGACTGCAAATGAGAGATCAACACAATGTCAAAACTGGAGTCTTCGGACAATCCCTCCCACCACGGCTGTATAGAAACAAAGAGATAAAAAAAAATCACATTTCTGTGAAATGTATCTGGAAAGTGTTGATTCATCGATGCCCAGTTGACAGAGAAGCAGTGCAACCTGCGCTCACTCGCTCCCATGAACACAGCAATGGAAACATTCACTCACCCAGCCCTTGGCACAGGACACTTGCCGAAGAGAGGCCTGTTACTTCCAAAGACAGGATGAGGCCTCAGAACACCTGGAAGCAGGAGAAGGAAAAGCAGGGAATGGATACCAGTGCATGGTCTGAGCCCTGTTGATGGAGCAGTAAAGGTGAAACTCTCTTTAACTTGGACGCACACTCTCAAGCGGACAGGAGACATGGGATTGAAGGTGATGCGCTGAGTGTTAGAAGAGTGCACAGCAGATGCTTGGCTGACAGAACGCAAAGAATCCAGTGCAAAATATCCCCACAGTTGATTCTGAGACCAAGCTCCGAGCTGCCAAATTTGAGGTAGCAGAGGCAGCGTTCAGGGAGGGATAGGCCTACGGATGATGGCACACGCTGAGTCTCAGGGATCTGGAGTGCGTTGTGGGATGTGGTGGGTCCTATCAAGAGAGCAAACCGACCTGTGACCCCAATGAGCATGCAACCACCCTGGCGCACGCAGTTGAAATTATCGATCTGTCCCATGGCCACACCCAGTGCATCTGCAGGACCAGAGACCAATTTGGCATTTTGCCAATAGAGCATGTGTGGGGCTGAATCAGAGATATTGTGCATCGGGTCTGAGGGATCCAGGGGGCCTTGGGTTTGAATTCAGAATGAAAAGCCTTAGGATCTGCTACATTCAAAACCTGGGCTGTGATTATGGTTTGGTTTGAGGCACAGGATGTGCAACAGCTCTGTGGTTGCCTTCGTACACCCGTACCACAAGTATGAGAGGACAAGGAAGTGTGGTCCAAGACCACAGCGTGAGAAGAGGAAGGATTTCCTTCAGTTTATCGCTCAAAAGCGGATGCTACATTTTGGATGGCACCGGCACGGTTCGGCAGCGAGGACACCAAGTTCGGGCTGCGGGATCATTCCAGCAGGCCCTGATGTGTGACATCCATAGATATGCTTCCACTGGTGTTTCTGTAGACAGAGAAGCTCTTGGAAGAACTGGTTTCAGTGGGACATTCCCGTGGCACTACAAAGCACAAGCGCACTCACACTCTGCTCTTCTAGAAACACTCCAAAATAACATAGAGTAGAATGCAGAGCTGAGAACCTTTAGAAGCTCCATTTCCACCAGAGGAAGTGTCCTCTGCTCTTTCAGATTTGTGAGATAAGCGTAATCAAAATGAGGTTATCCTAATCGAAATAGTATGGGGGGTTCATCACAACAAAGGCAACACCAGCAATTGGAGATAGACCAGACAACACACACAGGAACAGGACATGGCATCAATGTCTAGGAAAATTTGTCCTCACAGAAATCCCATGCAATTGTGTAGAGCCAAGAGTCTAAAGTTTTCACTTAACCAAGCCCTAGAAGTCTACATTAGATACCCGAAATTACCTGACCAGTAGAGATGAAGAAATACAGTAAAAGGAAAATGAAGTACCATTTTCAGTTCCAAAGAGATTGAAGGCCCTAAAGATAAGCTTTCAGACAACTAGACTGCAAAACGCTCTCCAGAGCAAGTATTGAAAATGGAGGTGAGGGAAACACTGAAGAACAACAGTGTCTCAGAATCACAAAAGGCAGAATACCAGAAAAGGGGAAGAGAATGCCTAAAGACGAGCCAAATAATATCAGAAAACTCAGTGGATGAGAAAATATCAGGGCTAACATTCCATCCTAAGCAGACTAGATATTGCAGAGGGACGCGTGAAATTTTTTGAAGACAGGGGAACAGAAATCCCTCGGTCAGAAGCACACATAGGAAAGCAAGTGCAAACCAATGAAAACATCACTGTTGAATCCTGGTTTAAGACAAGGCATGAAAGACTAAAATTCGAAAGAGTCCCAGATGGAAAAGCAAGAGATAAAGAAACAAACAATGTTTGAAAAGTTATGTGTAGAAAAATCAGACTGAAACTTGCTGAAAGCCAAGATAGAATCATCTAGGCGAATTCAGGATGTACACAGCGTCCAAAAGAGGTGGAATCCCAATAGACTTAGCAGCAGCTGTATGATCCAAATCAACAAAGTTCATGAGCATCCCAGTGATTTAAAATGCGCCTGGAGGAAAGCAACATAGTCACAAGAGAACCTCCAGAGGGGTTTCAGCTGCTATCTCAGCAGCAATATTGCAGGACAGGGAGGAGTGCCAGGACATAGACCATAGCTTGAATGGCAAAATGCTGCCATCTAGGGTAGCCTATGCCACATGACCACCATTTCTAATAACAGCAGAGCTAGAGAATGCCACAGACCTGCAAATCTTAAAAGAATTCAGCAGTTCGAAACTTATCCTAAAAGAAAGGTTGAGAATTCTCCCCTGAAGGGATAAGCAGCAAGATGAAATGGAAAGAAGAAAACCCTTATTGGAAATGCAAGAAGAGCATGAGTGGAAAAGAAGAAACAAGAAGAAAGCAAGGAGGACATCAAAACCCTAAAGATGGGAGAGGGAAGCAGGAAATCATAGGGGATTGGAAGCACTATCTTAAGGGAGTCAGCTTATATGACTCTCTGTTGGAAGCAAACGGAGAGATGCATGGCCTGACGTGTTTGCAAAACAAACGAGAAGCAGACCAAGAAAGAATCAAACAAACAAACAACACAAAAAGGGTAGGGTAACATGAATATTCAAAAGAAATTACTCAAGGTGATGTCAAGGATCATTCAGTACGCGTCGACCCAGTATCGCGGCTTGAATGTACTCAGCACACCTGTATTCGGAAATCAGAGGCGTGCATTTATATTCGTAAATATTGATTCATATGAGCATATCGTGACCTAACCCAAATGCCGATTTGGAATCCAATGGATTCCTAGTCCGTGATATAGACTTGCAAGTCTTCCAACAGGATGAATGAATGCCATATTCTACACTACGTCGAGAAGAAATGGCACAAGCCTATAACAAGGAAAAGTAGCTCCGCAAAAGTGTACTAAGATCAAAAGAGACAGGCAGTAAAGTGCACATTGGGGATTGTATCATTCCTAGGAATTTCAGCCCCCTTGAAACAAATGGATAGATGTCCCGTGAATGCGGGTGTTTCAGCAGAAATCAACCGACGGCTATGTATTGCGGGTGTGCCCATATTACAGGAACAATAGTTTCCCTTAGTGGGTCTCTGTGTACTGTGAACTGTTAGAAAGTTTAAAGACGTGTGAAACATTCAACTGAAAATGGACACACTTCCCTCCGTTGCTACAGTGCATACAGATCTGAACAAAAGGAAAGAGGGAAGAACAAAGGCCCATGGGACGCTAGTGGGTAGAATCACATTTACCTTAGGAACCTCTCGTCGGATGCAGCCCCTCCCCCAACACTGACAAGATGCAGCAGCCATTGGGGATGGCAGTTAGCGGTTGGATTCCAGGTGGAATGTTGGTGTGTACCGCGAGGCTTGTTGTGGCTGGTGGATCCTAGGTAACCGGGCAGAGTTCTGTGGGTGGATCAGTGCGATGGAGGGGCTGCCGCCCTCTGTGGAGCTTGGCTTAGGTCTTTGGTCCGGGAAGCTGTGTCAGTTCGAGATACTGCTGCTGCCCAAAGACCTGAGTTCACGGGTCAGTTTCCAGAACCTGAAAGGGCAGACAGTGGAAGATCTGCCTGTCTTCAGCTTACTGGAGAGGCTCCGAGGTCCTTTCAGACTTGCCCAGTCCTGTTGAAGTCGACTTTATGGGAGACACGAAGAGAAGCTGGCCGAAAATATGGCTGCACGGATTGAGGAGAGATGCGAACACATTGATGAGAGATGTTCTGCTACAATAGAGAATACTGGCCTGGAGACAGCTGTAGAGGATAGCAGGCTCGAAAGGCATTCATGAGACATATTGAACCTCGCTGATACTAGCAGAAACATACGGAGGGCCACCGTGGACTGGAGGAAGTTCCTCAATTCTCTGCTCCAAGAACGGGTCCAAGATCTCTGACGTCTAAAGAGAAGAGATGGCAGAGATGATAAAAACGCTCATGTTCTTGAAAGAGGTCAGATAATCCACACGACCCAAGGGGCAATTCCAAGCCATTCAGATCAAAGTGCACCAAGCCCAGGTAAGCCTTTTCCCAGCTTTGGGCCTAGCTATCAAGCACTTGCTCTTCCCTCCCCTCCACTCAGGCATCCATTTTGAGGGATCAGTACCTGAGCTGCAATGAAGCCAGTAAGAGAAGAGCAAGCCCCTCCTAAAATCAGAGTTCCTCTAGCTTCATCCTCTGTGAACAACAGGGAACTTCATAAAGGTCAAACACTCTCGTATGAAAGAGATAGGAATTGAATACTTAGCTCCCACAAAGAAACGATGGCCTTCCGCTAGATTCAGCAAATGCTGGGTTCATGTCTTCTCTGGGGTGAAGGGAGTGTGGTAAGTGAGGGGAATCTTTGACTGAACTTGAATCTGTATTAGGCCTCCGTTTTTCAAGACAGTCTAGGTACATATTAGAAGTCAGATAGTGAACTGAACTGTAAAATTCGCCAATGACATGAAAGACACAGCTTATGTGGACCGTCTTTCAATTAAGTCAAGCCCCCGGGGGCAATCTATCATGGGGGTGCAGACTTGGTTGCATTCAAGTGCTTTACCCAACATGATCGGATGATTAAGCGTTCTCATCACTGATAGAAGAACACCTGGTTCTCAGTAGCCTAGCATAGCTGCAGCAGGGTTCTCATAGCTATAAAGCCTCTAGGTTCTTTGGATTCAAAGCTAAATGTATATATTTAGTTCGTTTTCTCTTGTATTTTCCTTGAGAGGGATGTTACACCTTGAAATGCCAACATTGACCAGTAGGTGTCTTCGGGAGTAAAGGGCACCACATGCACAAGTGAATCCAAGCTTAGGGGTTATTTCATGTTTCCATTAGTTATTTCATGGTTCCTGTTGGTTTCGGAGGCTTCAACAGTAAAGAGTTGACATGACCCCTTTAAAAGTTCGGACTGCTAGTTTGCATTCTATCTGTCTATGTTTTCCTTAGAGCTGACAAAATGTTACCGAAATTGACAAGTCGGGCTTCTAGGTCGAATTAGTATGTTTCAGAAACTAACTTCATTTTCGTATAACTCCCAAAACATTTATATATATTCTATTAAATTTTTAGAGACTGCAAATGAGAGATCAACACAATGTCAAAACTGGAGTCTTCGGACAATCCCTCCCACCACGGCTGTATAGAAACAAAGAGATAAAAAAAAATCACATTTCTGTGAAATGTATCTGGAAAGTGTTGATTCATCGATGCCCAGTTGACAGAGAAGCAGTGCAACCTGCGCTCACTCGCTCCCATGAACACAGCAATGGAAACATCCACTCACCCAGCCCTTGGCACAGGACACTTGCCGAAGAGAGGCCTGTTACTTCCAAAGACAGGATGAGGCCTCAGAACACCTGGAAGCAGGAGAAGGAAAAGCAGGGAATGGATACCAGTGCATGGTCTGAGCCCTGTTGATGGAGCAGTAAAGGTGAAACTCTCTTTAACTTGGACGCACACTCTCAAGCGGACAGGAGACATGGGATTGAAGGTGATGCGCTGAGTGTTAGAAGAGTGCACAGCAGATGCTTGGCTGACAGAACGCAAAGAATCCAGTGCAAAATATCCCCACAGTTGATTCTGAGACCAAGCTCCAAGCTGCCAAATTTGAGGTAGCAGAGGCAGCGTTCAGGGAGGGATAGGCCTACGGATGATGGCACACGCTGAGTCTCAGGGATCTGGAGTGCGTTGTGGGATGTGGTGGGTCCTATCAAGAGAGCAAACCGACCTGTGACCCCAATGAGCATGCAACCACCCTGGCGCACGCAGTTGAAATTATCGATCTGTCCCATGGCCACACCCAGTGCATCTGCAGGACCAGAGACCAATTTGGCATTTTGCCAATAGAGCATGTGTGGGGCTGAATCAGAGATATTGTGCATCGGGTCTGAGGGATCCAGGGGGCCTTGGGTTTGAATTCAGAATGAAAAGCCTTAGGATCTGCTACATTCAAAACCTGGGCTGTGATTATGGTTTGGTTTGAGGCACAGGATGTGCAACAGCTCTGTGGTTGCCTTCGTGCACCCGTACCACAAGTATGAGAGGACAAGGAAGTGTGGTCCAAGACCACAGCGTGAGAAGAGGAAGGATTTCCTTCAGTTTATCGCTCAAAAGCGGATGCTACATTTTGGATGGCACCGGCACGGTTCGGCAGCGAGGACACCAAGTTCGGGCTGCGGGATCATTCCAGCAGGCCCTGATGTGTGACATCCATAGATATGCTTCCACTGGTGTTTCTGTAGACAGAGAAGCTCTTGGAAGAACTGGTTTCAGTGGGACATTCCCGTGGCACTACAAAGCACAAGCGCACTCACACTCTGCTCTTCTGGAAACACTCCAAAATAACATAGAGTAGAATGCAGAGCTGAGAACCTTTAGAAGCTCCATTTCCACCAGAGGAAGTGTCCTGTGCTCTTTCAGATTTGTGAGATAAGCGTAATCAAAATGAGGTTATCCTAATCGAAATAGTATGGGGTGTTCATCACAACAAAGGCAACACCAGCAATTGGAGATAGACCAGACAACACACACAGGAAAAGGACATGGCATCAATGTCTAGGAAAATTTGTCCTCACAGAAATCCCATGCAATTGTGTAGAGCCAAGAGTCTAAAGTTTTCACTTAACCAAGCCCTAGAAGTCTACATTAGATACCCGAAATTACCTGACCAGTAGAGATGAAGAAATACAGTAAAAGGAAAATGAAGTACCATTTTCAGTTCCAAAGAGATTGAAGGCCCTAAAGATAAGCTTTCAGACAACTAGACTGCAAAACGCTCTCCAGAGCAAGTATTGAAAATGGAGGTGAGGGAAACACTGAAGAACAACAGTGTCTCAGAATCACAAAAGGCAGAATACCAGAAAAGGGGAAGAGAAAGCCTAAAGACGAGCTAAATAATATCAGAAAACTCAGTGGATGAGAAAATATCAGGGCTAACATTCCGTCCTAAGCAGACTAGATATTGCAGAGGGACGCGTGAAAGTTTTTGAAGACAGGGGAACAGAAATCCCTCGGTCAGAAGCACACATAGGAAAGCAAGTGCAAACCATTGAAAACATTGCTGTTGAATCCTGGTTTAAGACAAGGCATGAAAGACTAAAATTCGAAAGAGTCCCAGATGGAAAAGCAAGAGATAAAGAAACAAACAATGTTTGAAAATTGATGTGTAGAAAAATCAGACTGAAACTTGCTGAAAGCCAAGATAGAATCATCTAGGCGAATTCAGGAAGTACACAGCGTCCAAAAGAGGTGGAATCCCAATAGACTTAGCAGCAGCTGTATGATCCAAATCAACAAAGTTCATGAGCATCCCAGTGATTTAAAATGCGCCTGGAGGAAAGCAACATAGTCACAAGAGAACCTCCAGAGGGGTTTCAGCTGCTATCTCAGCAGCAATATTGCAGGACAGGGAGGAGTGCCAGGACATAGACCATAGCTTGAATGGCAAAATGCTGCCATCTAGGGTAGCCTATGCCACATGACCACCATTTCTAATAACAGCAGAGCTAGAGAATGCCACAGACCTGCAAATCTTAAAAGAATTCAGCAGTTCGAAACTTATCCTAAAAGAAAGGTTGAGAATTCTCCCCTGAAGGGATAAGCAGCAAGATGAAATGGAAAGAAGAAAACCCTTATTGGAAATGCAAGAAGAGCATGAGTGGAAAAGAAGAAACAAGAAGAAAGCAAGGAGGACATCAAAACCCTAAAGATGGGAGAGGGAAGCAGGAAATCATAGGGGATTGGAAGCACTATCTTAAGGGAGTCAGCTTATATGACTCTCTGTTGGAAGCAAACGGAGAGATGCATGGCCTGACGTGTTTGCAAAACAAACGAGAAGCAGACCAAGAAAGAATCAAACAAACAAACAACACAAAAAGGGTAGGGTAACATGAATATTCAAAAGAAATTACTCAAGGTGATGTCAAGGATCATTCAGTACGCGTCGACCCAGTATCGCGGCTTGAATGTACTCAGCACACCTGTATTCGGAAATCAGAGGCGTGCATTTATATTCGTAAATATTGATTCATATGAGCATATCGTGACCTAACCCAAATGCCGATTTGGAATCCAATGGATTCCTAGTCCGTGATATAGACTTGCAAGTCTTCCAACAGGATGAATGAATGCCATATTCT